>NC_060139.1:1134258869-1134558869 GCF_021461385.2 Schistocerca piceifrons | reverse complement strand
TTGAACCATTCTTGTGACACTAGTTATAGACTCCGATGCTTCACTTCAGGTTTACTGTATCCCTCTGACCTTCTTATTGACGATGAAACACAGAAATTGCATCGGAATTAAATACAAAAGGCACAATGCCGACTCAAGTACAAGAAGACTGACTCTTCCTACTGTCTATGTTTTGAACCATTCCTGTGACACTAGTAATAGATTCCGATGCTTAACTTCAGGTTTACTGTATCCCTCTGACTTTCTTATTGACGATGAAACACAGAAATTGCATCGAAATTAAATAGAAAAGGCACAATGCTGACTGAAGTACAATAAGACTGACTCATCTTACTGTCTATGATTTGAACCATTCCTGTGACACTAGTTATAGATTCCGATGCTTCACTTCAGGTTTACGGTATCCCTCTGACCTTCTTATTGACGATGAAACAAAGAAATTGCATCGGAATTCATTTTAAAGGCACAATGCCGACGTAAGTACAAGAAGACTGACTCTTCTTACTGACTATGTTTTCAACCATTCCTGTGACACTACTTATAGATTCCGATGCTTCACTTCAGGTTTACTGTATCCCTCTGACCCAATTATTGACGATGAAACACAGATATTGCATCGGAATTAAATACAAAAGGCACAATGCCGACTTATGCACAAAAGACTGACTCATATTACTGTCTACGTTTTGAACCATTCCAGTGACATTAGTTATAGAGTCCTACGTTTCACTTCAGGTTTACTGTATCCCTTGACCTTCTTATTGACGACGAAACACAGAAATTGCATCGGAATTAAATACAAAAGGCACAATGCCGACCTAAGTACAAGAAGACTGACTCTTCCTACTATCTATGTTATGAACCATTCCTGTGACACTAGTTATAGATTCCGATGCTTCACTTCAGGTTTACTGTATCTCTCTGAGCATCTTATTGACGATGAAACACCGAAATGGCATCGGAATGAAATAGAAATTGCACAATGCCGACATAAGTACAAGAAGACTGACTCTTCCTACTGTCTATGTTTGAACCATTCCTGTGACACTCGTTATAGACTCCGATGCTTCACTTCAGGTTTACTGTATCCCTTGGACCTTCGTATTGACGACGAAACACAGAAATTGCATCGGAATTAAATAGAAATGGCACAATGCTGACTTAAGTACAAGAAGCCTGACCCATCCTACTGTCTATGTTTTGAACCATTCCTGTGACACTAGTTATAGGTTCCGACGCTTCACTTCAGGTTTACTATATCCCTCTGACCTTCTTATTGACGATGAAACACAGAAATTGCATCGGAATTAAATAGAAATGGCACAATGCGGATTTAAGTCAAGACGACTGACTCTTCTTACTGTCTAAGTACTGAACAGCTCCTGTGACACTTGTTATAGATTCCGATGCTTCACTTCAGGTTTGCTGTATCCCTCTGACTTTCTTTTTGATGATGAAACACAGAAATTCATCGGAATTAAATACAAAAGGCACAATGCCGACTTAAGTACAAGTAGTCTGACTCTTCCTACTGTCTATGTTTTGAACCATTCCTGTGACACTAGTTATAGATTCCGATGCTTCACTACAGGTTTACTGTATCCCTCAGACCTTCTTATTGACGATGAATCACAGAAATGGCATCGGAATTAAATACAAAACGCACAAAGCCGACTCAAGTACAAGAAGACTGACTCCTCATACTGTCTATGCTTTGAACATTTTCTGTGACACTAGTTATAGATTCCGATGCTTCACTTCAGATTTACTGTATCCCTTGGACCTTTTTATTGACCACGAAACACAGAAATTGCATCGGAATTAAATAGAAAATGCACAATGCCAACTTAAGTATAAGAGGACTGACTCTTCCTACTGTCTATGATTTGAACCATTCCTGTTACAATAGTTATAGATTCCGATGCTTCACTTCAGGTTTACTGTATACCTCTGACCTTCTTATTGACGATGAAACACAGAAATTGCATCGGAATTAAATAGAAAAGGCACAATGCCGACTTAAGTACAAGAAGACTGACTCTTCTTACTGACTATGTTTTGAACCGTTCCTGTGACACTAGTTATAGATTGCGATGCTTCACTTCAGGTTTACTGTATCCCTTGGACCTTCTTATTGCCGATGAAACACAGAAATTGCATCGGAATTAAATACAAAAGGCAGAATGCGGCTTTAAGTACAAGAAGACTGACTCTTCTTACTGACTATGCTTTGAACCATTCCTGTGACACTAGTTATAGATTCCGATGCTTCACTTCAGGTTTACTGTGTCCCTCTGACCTTCTTATTGACGATGGAACACAGTTATTGCATCGGAATGAAATAGATAGGGCACAATGCCGACTTAAGTACAAGAAGACTGTCTCTCCATACTGTCTATGTTTTGAACCGATCCTGTGACACTAGTTATAGCTTCCGATGCTTCACTTCAGGTTTACTGTGTCCCTCTGACCTTCTTATTGAAGATGGAACACAGTTATTGCATCGGAATTAAATAGAAAAGGCACAATGCCGACTTAAGTACAAGAAGACTGACTCTTATTACTGACTATGTTTTGAACCATTCCCGTGACACTAGTTATAGATTCCGTTGCCTCACTTCAGGTTTACTGTATCCCTTGGACCTTCTTATTGACGATGAAACACACAAATGGCATCGGAATTAAATACAAAATGCACAATGCCGACTTATGTACAAGTAGTCTGACTCTTCCTACTGTCTATGCTTTGAACCATTCCTGTGACACTAGTTATAGATTCCGATGCTTCACTTCAGGTTTACTGTATCCCTCTGGCCTTCTTATTGACGATGAAACACAGAAATTGCATCGGAATTAAATACAAAAGGCACAATGCCGACTCATGTACAAGAAGACTGACTCATCTTACTGTCTATGATTTGAACCATTTCTGTGACACTAGTTAGAGTTTCCGATGCTTCACTTCAGGTGTACTGTATCCCTTGTACTTTCTTATTGACGATGAAACACAGAAATTGCGTCGGAATTAATTACAATAGGTACAATGCCGACTTAAGTACAAGAAGACTGACTCTTCTTACTGACTGTGTCTTGAACCATTCCTGTGACACTAGTTATAGATTCCGATGCTTCACTTCAGGTTTACTGTATCCCTCTGACCTTCTTATTGACGATGAAACACAGAAATTGCATTGGAATTCAATAAAAAGGCACAATGCAAACTTAAGTACAAGAAGACTGACTCTTCTTACTGACTATGTTTTGAACCATTCCTGTGACACTAGTTATAGATTCCGATGCTTCACTTCAGGTTTACTGTATCCCTCTGACCTTCGTATTGACGATGAAACACACAAATTGCATCGGAATTAAATAGAAAAGGCACAATGCCGACTTAAGTACAAGAAGTCTGACTCTTCCTACTGTCTATGTTTTGGACCATTCCTGTAACACTGGTTATAGATTCCGATGCTTCACTTCAGGTTAACTGTATCCCTCTGACCTTCTTATTGACGATGAAACACAGAAATTGCATAGGAATTAAATACAAATGGCACAATCCCGACTTAAGTACAAGAAGTCTGACTCTTGTTACTGTCTATGTTGTGAACCATTCCTGTGACCCTAGTTATTCATAACGATGCTTCACTTCAGGTTTACTGTATCCCTCTGACCTTCTTATTGACGACGAAACACAGAAATTACATCGGAATTAAGTAGAAGAGGCACAATGCCGACTTAAGTACAAGAAGACTGACTCTTCCTACAGTCTATGTTTTGAACAATTCCTGTGACACTAGTTTTAGATTCCGATGCTTCACCTCAGGTTTACTGTATCTCTCTGACCTTCTTATTGACGATGAAAACAGAAATTGCATCTGAATTAGATTCAAAAAACACAATGCCGACTTCAGTACAAGAGAACCGACTCTTCTTACTGTCTATGTTTTGAACCATTCCTGTGACACTAGTAATAGATTCCGATGCTTCACTTTGGTTTACTGTATCCCTTGGACCTTCTTATTGACTACGAAACACAGAAATTGCATCGGAATTAAATACAAAAGGCACAATCCCGACTTAAGTACAAGAAGACTGACTCTTCCGACTCTCTATATTTCGAACCATTCTGTGACACTAGTTATAGATTCCTATGCTTCACTTCAGGTTTACTGTATCCCTGTGACCTTCTTATTGACGATGAAACACAGAAATTGCATCGGAATTAAATACAAAAGGCACAATGCCGACTTAGGTACAAGAAGACTGACTCTTATTACTGTCTATGTTTTGAAACATTCCTGTGACACTAGTTATAGATTCCGATGCTTCACTTCAGGTTTACTGTATCCCTTGGACCTTCTTATTGACGAAGAAACACAGAAATTGCATCGGAAGTAAATACAAAAGGCACAATGCCGACTTAAGTACAAGAAGACTGACTCCTCTTGCTGACTATGTTTTGAACCTTTCCCGTGACACTAGTTATAGATTCCGATGCCTCACTTCAGGTTTACTGTATCCCTTGGACCATCTTATTGACGATGAAACAGACAAATTGCATCGGAATTAAATACAAAAGGCACAATGCCGACTTAAGTACAAGTAGTCTGACTCTTCCTACTGTCTATGTTTTGAACCATTCCTGAGACACTAGTTATAGATTCCGATGCTTCACTTCTGGTTTACTGTATCCCTCTGACCTTCTTATTGACGATGAAACACAGAAATTGCATCGGAATTAATTACGAAAGTCACAATGCCGACTTGTGTACAAGAAGAATGACTCTTCCTACTGTCTATGTTTTGAACCATTCCTGTGACACTGGTTATAGATTCCGATGCTTCACTTCAGGTTTACTGTATCCCTCTGACCCTCTTATTGACGATGAAACACAGAAATTGCATAGGAATTAAATACAAAAGGCACAATGCCGACTTAAGTACAAGAAGGCTGACTCTTATTACTGTCTATGTTTTGAACCATTCCTGTGACCCTAGTTATAGATTCCGATGCTTCACTTCAGGTTTACTGTATGCCTCTGACCTTCTTACTGACGACGAAACACAGAAGTTGCATTGGAATTAAGTAGAAGAGGCACAATGCCGACTAAAGTACAAGAAGACTGACTCTTCCTACGGTCTATTTTTGAACCATTCCTGTGACACTAGTTATAGATTCCGATGCTTCACCTCAGGTTTACTGTATCTCTCTGACCTTCGTATTGACGATGAAACACAGAAATTGCATCTGAATTAGATACAAAAAGCACAATGCCGACTTCAGTACAAGAGGACCGACTCTTCTTACTGTATATGTTTAGAACCATTCTTGTGACACTAGTTATAGATTCCGATGCTTCACTTCAGGTTTACTGTATCCCTTGGACCTTCATATTGACTACGAAACACAGAAATTGCATCGGAAGTAAATAGAAAAGGCACAATGCCGACTTGAGTAAAAATGATTGACCCTTCCTATTGTCTATGGTTTGAACCATTCCTGTGACACTAGTTATAGACTCCGATGCTACACTTCAGGTTTACTGTATCCCTCTGACCTTCGTATTAACGATGAAACACAGAAATTGCATCGGAATTAAATAGAAGAGGCACAATGCCGACTTAAGTACAAGAAGACAGACTCTTCCTACTGTCTATGTTTTGAACCATTCTTGTGACACTAGTTATAGACTCCGATGCTTCACTTCAGGTTTACTGTATCCCTCTGACCTTCTTATTGACGATGAAACACAGAAATTGCATCGGAATTAAATACAAAAGGCACAATGCCGACTCAAGTACAAGAAGACTGACTCTTCCTACTGTCTATGGTTTGAACCATTCCTGTGACACTAGTAATAGATTCCGATGCTTAACTTCAGGTTTACTGTATCCCTCTGACCTTCTTATTGACGATGAAACACAGAAATTGCATCGAAATTAAATAGAAAATGCACAATGCTGACTGAAGTACAATAAGACTGACTCATCTTACTGTCTATGATTTGAACCATTCCTGTGACACTAGTTATAGATTCCGATGCTTCACTTCAGGTTTACGGTATCCCTCTGACCTTCTTATTGACGATGAAACAAAGAAATTGCATCGGAATTCAATTAAAAGGCACAATGCCGACGTAAGTGCAAGAAGACTGACTCTTCTTACTGACTATGTTTTCAACCATTCCTGTGACACTACTTATAGATTCCGATGCTTCACTTCAGGTTTACTGTATCCCTCTAACCCAATTATTGACGATGAAACACAGATATTGCATCGGAATTAAATACAAAAGGCACAATGCCGACTCAAGTACAAGAAGACTGACTCTTCCTACTCTCTATGTTTTGAACCATTCTGTGACACTAGTTATAGATTACTATGCTTCACTTAAGGATTACTGTATCCCTTGGACCTTCTTATTGACGATGAAACACAGAAATTGCATCGGAATTAAATACAAAAGGCACAATGCCGACTTATGCACAAAAGACTGACTCATATTACTGTCTACGTTTTGAACCATTCCAGTGACATTAGTTATAGAGTCCTATGTTTCACTTCAGGTTTACTGTATCCCTTGACCTTCTTATTGACGACGAAACACAGAAATTGCATCGGAATTAAATACAAAAGGCACAATGCCGACCTAAGTACAAGAAGACTGACTCTTCCTACTATCTATGTTATGAACCATTCCTGTGACACTAGTTATAGATTCCGATGCTTCACTTCAGGTTTACTGTATCTCTCTGAGCATCTTATTGACGATGAAACACCGAAATGGCATCGGAATGAAATGGAAATTGCACAATGCCGACATAAGTACAAGAAGACTGACTCTTCCTACTGTCTATGTTTGAACCATTCCTGTGACACTCGTTATAGACTCCGATGCTTCACTTCAGGTTTACTGTATCCCTTGGACCTTCGTATTGACGACGAAACACAGAAATTGCATCGGAATTAAATAGAAATGGCACAATGCTGACTTAAGTACAAGAAGCCTGACCCATCCTACTGTCTATGTTTTGAACCATTCCTGTGACACCAGTTATAGGTTCCGACGCTTCACTTCAGGTTTACTATATCCCTCTGACCTTCTTATTGACGATGAAACACAGAAATTGCATCGGAATTAAATAGAAATGGCACAATGCGGATTTAAGTCAAGACGACTGACTCTTCTTACTGTCTAAGTTCTGAACAGCTCCTGTGACACTTGTTATAGATTCCGATGCTTCACTTCAGGTTTGCTGTATCCCTCTGACTTTCTTTTTGATGATGAAACACAGAAATTCATCGGAATTAAATACAAAAGGCACAATGCCGACTCAAGTACAAGAAGACTGACTCTTCCTACTGTCTATGTTTTGATCCATTCCTGTGACACTAGTTATTCATTCCGATGCTTCGCTTCAGGTTTACTGTATCCCTCTGACCTTCTTATTGACGATGAAACACAGAAATTGCATCGGAATTAAATACAAAAGGCACAATGCCGACTTAAGTACAAGCAGACTGTCTCCTCTTACTGACTATATTTTGAACCATTCCTGTGACACTAGTTATATATTCCGATGCCTCACTTCAGGTTTACTGTATCCCTCTGGCCTTCTTATTGACGATGAAGCACAGAAATTGCATCGGAATTAAATACAAAAGGCACAATGCCGACTCAAGTACAAGAAGACTGACTCGTCCTACTGTCTACGTTTTGAACCATTCCTGTGACTCTAGTTATAGATTCCGATGCTTCACTTCAGGTTTACTGTATCCCTCTGACCTTCTTATTGACGATGAAACACAGAAATTGCATCCGAATTAAATAGAAAATGCACAATGCTGCCTTAAGTACAAGAAGACTGACTCATCTTACTGTCTATGATTTGAACCATTTCTGTGACACTAGTTAGAGTTTCCGATGCTTCACTTCAGGTTTACTGTATCCCTTGGACCTTCTTATTGACGAAGAAACACAGAAATTGCATGGGAAGTAAATACAAAAGGCACAATGCCGACTTAAGTACAAGAAGACTGACTCCTCTTACTGACTATGTTTTGAACCATTCCCGTGACACTAGTTATAGGTTCCGATGACTCACTTCAGGTTTACTGTATCCCTTGGACCATCTTATTGAAGATGAAACAGACAAATTGCATCGGAATTAAATACAAAAGGCACAATGCCGACTTCAGTACAAGTAGTCTGACCCTTCCTACTGTCTATGTTTTGAACCATTCCTGTGACACTAGTTATAGATTCCGATGCTTCACTTCAGGTTTACTGTATCCCTCTGACCTTCTTATTGACGATGAAACACAGAAATTGCATCGGAATTAAATACGAAAGTCACAATGCCGACATGTGTACAAGAAGAATGACTCTTCCTACTGTCTATGTTTTGAACCATTCCTGAGACACTGGTTATAGATTCCAATGCTTCACTTCAGGTTTACTGTATCCCTCTGACCCTCTTATTGACGATGGAACACAGAAATTGCATAGGAATTAAATACAAAAGGCACAATGCCGACTTAAGTACAAGAAGACTGACTCTTATTACTGTCTATGTTTTGAACCATTCCTGTGACCCTAGTTATAGATTCCGATGCTTCACTTCAGGTTTACTGTATGCCTCTGACCTTCTTACTGACGACGAAACACAGAAGTTGCATCGGAATTAAGTAGAAGAGGCACAATGCCGACTAAAGTACAAGAAGACTGACTCTTCCTACGGTCTATGTTTGAACCATTCCTGTGACACTAGTTATAGATTCCGATGCTTCACCTCAGGTTTACTGTATCTCTCTGACCTTCGTATTGACGATGAAACACAGAAATTGCATTTGAATTAGATACAAAAAGCACAATGCCGACTTCAGTACAAGAGGACCGACTCTTCTTACTATCTATGTTTTGAACCATTCTTGTGACACTAGTTATAGATTCCGATGCTTCACTTCAGGTTTACTATATCCCTTGGACCTTCATATTGACTACGAAACACAGAAATTGCATCGGAAGTAAATAGAAAAGGCACAATGCCGACTTGAGTAAAAATGATTGACCCTTCCTATTGTCTATGGTTTGAACCATTCCTGTGACACTAGTTATAGACTCCGATGCTACACTTCAGGTTTACTGTATCTCTCTGACCTTCGTATTAACGATGAAACACAGAAATTGCATCGGAATTAAATAGAAAAGGCACAATGCCGACTTAAGTACAAGAAGACAGACTCTTCCTACTGTCTATGTTTTGAACCATTCTTGTGACACTAGTTATAGACTCCGATGCTTCACTTCAGGTTTACTGTATCCCTCTGACCTTCTTATTGACGATGAAACACAGAAATTGCATCGGAATTAAATACAAAAGGCACAATGCCGACTCAAGTACAAGAAGACAGACTCTTCCTACTGTCTATGTTTTGAACCATTCCTGTGACACTAGTAATAGATTCCGATGCTTAACTTCAGGTTTACTGTATCCCTCTGACCTTCTTATTGACGATGAAACACAGAAATTGCATCGAAATTAAATAGAAAAGGCACAATGCTGACTGAAGTACAAGAAGACTGACTCATCTTACTGTCTATGATTTGAACCATTCCTGTGACACTAGTTATAGATTCCGATGCTTCACTTCAGGTTTACGGTATCCCTCTGACCTTCTTATTGACGATGAAACAAAGAAAATGCATCGGAATTCAATTAAAAGGCACAATGCCGACTTAAGTACAAGAAGACTGACTCTTCTTGCTGACTATGTTTTCAACCATTCCTGTGACACTACTTATAGATTCCGATGCTTCACTTCAGGTTTACTGTATCCCTCTGACCCAATTATTGACGATGAAACACAGATATTGCATCGGAATTAAATACAAAAGGCACAATGCCGACTCAAGTACAAGAAGACTGACTCTTCCTACTCTCTATGTTTTGAACCATTCTGTGACACTAGTTATAGATTACTATGCTTCACTTCAGGTTTACTGTATCCCTTGGACCTTCTTATTGACGATGAAACACAGAAATTGCATCGGAATTAAATACAAAAGGCTCAATGCCGACTTATGCACAAAGGCTGACTCATATTACTGTCTACGTTTTGAACCATTCCTGTGCCATTAGTTATAGAGTCCTATGTTTCACTTCAGGTTTACTGTATCCCTTGACCTTCTTATTGACGACGAAACACAGAAATTGCATCGGAATTAAATACAAAAGGCACAATGCCGACTTAAGTACAAGAAGACTGACTCTTCCTACTATCTATGTTATGAACCATTCCTGTGACACTAGTTATAGATTCCGATGCTTCACTTCAGGTTTACTGTATCTCTCTGACCATCTTATTGACGATGAAACACCGAAATGGCATCGGAATGAAATAGAAAAGGCACAATGCCGACATAAGTACAAGAAGACTGACTCTTCCTACATTCTATGATTTGATACAATTCCTGTGACACTCGTTATAGTCTCCGATGCTTCACTTCAGGTTTACTGTATCCCTTGGACCTTCGTATTGACGACGAAACACAGAAATTGCATCGGAATTAAATAGAAATGGCACAATGCTGACTTAAGTACAAAAAGCCTGACCCATCCTAGTGTCTATGTTTTGAACCATTCCTGTGACACTAGTTATAGGTTCCGACGCTTCACTTCAGGTTTACTATATCCCTCTGACCTTCTTATTGACGATGAAACACAGAAATTGCATCGGAATTAAATAGAAATGGCACAATGCGGATTTAAGTACAAGACGACTGACTCTTCTTACTGTCTAAGTTCTGAGCAGCTCCTGTGACACTTGTTATAGATTCCGATTCTTCACTTCAGTTTTACTGTATCCCTCTGACTTTCTTTTTGATGATGAAACACAGAAATTCATCGGATTTAAATACAAAAGTCACAATGCCGACTTAAGTACAAGTAGTCTGACTCTTCCTACTGTCTATGTTTTGATCCATTCCTGTGACACTAGTTATTCATTCCGATGCTTCACTTCAGGTTTACTGTATCCCTCTGACCTTCTTATTGACGATGAAACACAGAAATTGCATCAGAATTAAATACAAAAGGCACAATGCCGACTTAAGTACAAGAAGACTGTCTCCTCTTACTGACTATGTTTTGAACCATTCCCGTGACACTAGTTATAGATTCCGATGCCTCACTTCAGGTTTACTGTATCCCTTGGACCTTCTTATTGACGATGAAACACAGAAATTGCAACGGAATTAAATACAAAAGGCTTAATGCCGACTTAAGTACAAGTAGTCTGACTCTTCCTACTGTCTATGTTTTGAACCATTCCTGTGACACTAGTTATAGATTCCGATGCTTGACTTCAGGTTTACTGTATCCCTCTGACCTTCTTATTGACGATGAAACACAGATATTGCATCGGATTTAAATAGAAAAGGCACAATGCCGACTTCAGTACAAGAGGACCGACTCTTCTTACTGTCTATGTTTTGAACCATTCATGTGATACTAGTTATAGATTCCGATGCTTCACTTCAGGTTTACTGTATCACTTGGACCTTCATATTGATTACGATAAACAGGAATTGCATCGGAATTGAATAGAAAAAGCACAATGCCGACTTGAGTAAAAGAAGATTGACCCTTCCTATTGTCTATGTTTTAACCATTCCTGTGACACTAGTTATAGATTCCGATGCCTCACTTCTGGTTTACTGTATCCCTCTGACTTTCGTATTGACGATGAAACACAGAAATTGCATCGGATTTAAATAGAAAAGGCACAATGCCGACTTAAGTACAAGAAGACTGACTCTTCCTACTGTCTATGTTTTGAACCATTCCTGTGACACTGGTTATAGATTCCGATGCTTCACTTCAGGTTTACTGTATCCCTCTGACCTTCTAATTGACGATGAAACACAGAAATTGCAGAGGAATTAAATGCAAAAGGCACAATGTCGACTTAAGTACAAGAAGACTGACTCTTATTACTGTCTATGCTGTGAACCATTCCTGTGACCATAGTTATAGATTCCGATGCTTCACTTCAGGTTTCCTGTATCCCTCTGACCTTCTTATTGACGACGAAACACAGAAATTGCATCGGAATTATGTAGAGAGGCACATTGCCGACATAAGTACAAGAAGACTGACTCTTCTTACTGTCTATGTTTTCAACCATTCCTGTGACACTAGTTATAGATTCCGATGTTTGGCTTCAGGTTTACTGTACCCCTCAGACCTTCCTATTGAAGATGAAACACAGAAATTGCATTGGAATTAATTAGAAAAGGCACAATGCCGACTAAAGTACAAGTAGTCTGACTCTTCCTACTGTCTATGTTTTGAACCATTCTTGTGACACTAGTTATAGATTCCGATGCTTCACTTCAGGTTTACTGTATCCCTCTGACCTTCTTATTGACGATGAAACACAGAAATTAAATCGGAATTAAATACAAACGGCACAATGCCGACTTAAGTACAAGAAGACTGACTCATCTTACTGTCTATGTTTTGAACTGATCCTGTGACACTAGTTATAGCTTCTGATGCTTCACTTCAGGTTTCCTGTATCCCTTGGACCAACTTATTGACGATGACACACCGAAATTGCATCGGAATTAAATACGAAAGGCACAATGCCGACTTAAGTACAAGAAGAGTGACTCTTCATACTGTCTAAGTTTAAAACCATTTCTGTGACACTAGTTATAGATTCCGATTCTTCACTTCAGGTTCACTGTATCCATCTGACCTTCTTATTGACTATGAAACACAGATATTGCATCGGAATTAATTACAAAAGTCACAATGCCGACTTAAGTACAAGAAGACTGACTCTTCCTACTGTCTATGTTTTGAACCATTCCTGTGACACTAGTTAAAGATTCCGATGCTTCACTTCAGGTTTACTGTATACCTCTGACCTTCTTATTGACGATGAAACACAGAAATTGCAACGGAATTAAATGCAAAAGGCACAATGCCGACTCAAGTACAAGAACACTGACTCTTCATACTGTCTATGCTTTGAACAATTTCTGTGACACTAGTTATAGATTCCGATGCTTCACTTCAGATTTACTGTATCCCTTGGACCTTTTTATTGACCACGAAACACAGAAATTGCATCGGAATTAAATAGAAAAGGCACAATGCTGACATAAGTGCAAGAAGACTGACTCTTCTTACTGTTTATGATTTTAACGATTCCTGTGACACTAGTCATAGATTCCGATGCTTACGTTCAGGTGTACTGTATCCCTTGGACATTCTTATTGACGATGAATCACAGAAATGGCATCGGAATTAAATACAAAACGCACAAAGCCGACTCAAGTACAAGAAGACTGACTCTTCATACTGTCTATGCTTTGAACAATTTCTGTGACACTAGTTATAGATTCCGATGCTTCACTTCAGATTTACTGTATCCCTTGGACCTTTTTATTGACCACGAAACACAGAAATTGCATCGGAATTAAATAGAAAAGGCACAATGCCTACTTAAGTAGAAGAATACTGACTCTTCCTACTGTCTATGTTTTGAACCATTCCTGTTACACTAGTTATAGATTCCGATGCTTCACTTCAGGTTTACTGTATACCTCTGACCTTCTTATTGACGATGCAACACAGAAATTGCATCGGAATTAAACAGAAAAGGCACAATGCCGACTTAAGTACAAGATGACTGACTCTTCTTACTGACTATGTTTTGAACCGTTCCTGTGACACTAGTTATAGATTGCGATGCTTCAGTTCAGGTTTACTGTATCCCTTGGACCTTCTTATTGCCGATGAAACACAGAAATTGCATCGGAATTAAATACAAAAGGCAGAATGCCGTTTTAAGTACAAGAAGACTGACTCTTCTTACTGACTATGCTTTGAACCATTCCTGTGACACTAGTTATAGATTCCGATGCTTCACTTCAGGTTTACTGTGTCCCTCTGACCATCTTATTGACGATGGAACACAGTTATTGCATCGGAATGAAATAGAAAAGGCACAATGCCGACTTAAGTACAAGAAGACTATCTCTCCATACTGTCTATGTTTTGAACAGATCATGTGACACTAGTTATAGCTTCCGATGCTTCACTTCAGGTTTACTGTATCCCTTGGACCTTTTTATTGACGATGAAACACCGAAATTGCATCGGAATTAAATACGAAAGGCACAATGCCGACTTAAGTACAAGACGACTGACTCCTCTTACTGTCTATGTTTTGAACCATTCCTGTGACACTAGTTATAGATTCCGATGCTTCACTTCAGGTGTACTGCATCCCTTCGTCCCTTTTATTGATGATGAAACACAGAAATGGAATCGGAATTAAATACAAAATGCACAATGCCGGCTTAAGTACAAGAAGTCTGACTCTTCCTAGTGTCTATGTTATGAAAAATTCCTGTGACACTAGTTATAGCTTACGATGCTTCACTTCAGGTTTGCTGTATCCCTCTGACCTTCTTATTGACGATGAAACACAGAAATTGCATCGGAATTAAATGCAAAAGGCACAATGCCGACTCAAGTACAAGAAGACTGACTCTTCCTACTGCCTATGATTTGAACCATTCCTGTGAAACTAGTTATAGATTCCGATTCTTCACTTCAGGTTTACTGTATCCCTCTGACGTTCGTATTGACGATGAAACACCGAAATGGCATCGGAATGATATAGAAAATGCACAATGCCGACATAAGTACAAGAAGACTGACTCTTCTTACTGTATGTGTTTTGAACCATTCCTGTGACACTAGTTATAGATTCCGATGTTTGACTTCAGTTTTACTGTACCCCTCTGACCTTCCTATTGAAGATGAAACACAGACATGGCATCGGAATTAAATAGAAAAGGCACAATGCCGACTTAAGTACAAGAAGACTTACTCTTCTTACTGTCTATGTTTTGAACCATTCCTGTGACACACGTTATAGACTCCGATGCTTCACTTCAGGTTTACTGTATCCCTTGGACCTTCGTATTGACGACGAAACACAGAAATTGCATCGGAATTAAATAGAAATGGCACAATGCTCACTTAAGTACAAGAAGCCTGACCCATCCTACTGTCTATGTTTTGAACCATTCCTGTGATACTAGTTATAGATTCCAACGTTTCACTTCAGGTTTACTACATCCCTCTGACCTTCTTATTGACGATGAAACACAGAAATTGCATCGGAATTAAATAGAAATGGCACCATGCGGATTTAAGTACAAGACGACTGACTCTTCTTACTGTCTAAGTTCTGAACAGCTCCTGTGACACTTGTTATAGATTCCGATGCTTCACTTCAGGTTTACTGTATCCCCCGGACTTTCTTTTTGATGATGATACACAGAAATTCATCGGAATTAAACACAAAAGGCACAATGCCGTTTTAAGTACAAGTAGTCTGACTCTTCCTACTGTCTATGTTTTGAACCATTCCTGTGACACTAGTTACAGATTCCGATGCTTCACTACAGGTTTACTGTATCCCTCAGACCTTCTTATTGACGATGAAACACAGAAATTGCATCGGAATTAAATACAAAAGGCACAATGCCGACTCAAGTACAAGAAGACTGACTCTTCCTACTGTCTATGATTTGATCCATTCCTGTGACACTAGTTATTCATTCCGATGCTTCACTTCAGGTTTACTGTATCCCTCTGACCTTCTTATTGACGATGAAACACAGAAATTGCATCGGAATTAAATACAAAAGGCACAATGCCGACTTATATACAAGAAGACTGTCTCCTCTTACTGACTATGTTTTGAACCATTCCCGTAACACTAGTTATAGATTCCGATGCCTCACTTCAGGTTTACTGTATCCCTTGGACCTTCTTATTGACGATGAAACACACAAATTGCAACGGAATTAAATACAAAAGGCACAATGCCGACTTAAGTACAAGTAGTCTGACTCTTCCTACTGTCTATGTTTTGAACAATTCCTGTGACACTAGTTATAGATTCCGATGCTTCACTTCAGGTTTACTGTATCCCTCTGACCTTCTTATTGACGATGATACACAGAAATTGCAGCGGAATTAAATACAAAAGGCACAATGCCGACTCAAGTACAAGAAGACAGACTCTTCCTACTGTCTATGTTTTGAACCCTTCCTGTGACACTATTTATAGATTCCGATGCTTCACTTCAGGTTTACTGTATCCCTCTGACCTTCTTATTGACGATGAAACACAGAAATTGCATCTGAATTAGATACAAAAAGCACAATGCCGACTTCAGTACAAGAGGACCGACACTTCTTACTGTCTATGTTTTGAATCATTCATGTGATACTAGTTATAGATGCCGATGCTTCACTTCAGGTTTACTGTATCACTTGGACCTTCATATTGACTACGATAAACAGAAATTGCATCGGAATTGAATAGAAAAAGCACAATGCCGACTTGAGTAAAAGAAGATTGACCCTTCCTATTGTCTATGTTTTAACCATTCCTGTGACACTAGTTAAAGATTCCGATGCCTCACTTCTGGTTTACTGTATCCCTCTGACCTTCGTATTGACGATGAAACACAGAAATTGCATCGGATTTAAATAGAAAAGGCACAATGCCGACTTAAGTACAAGAAGACTGACTCTTCCTACTGTCAATGTTTTGAACCATTCCTGTGACACTGGTCATAGATTCCGATGCTTCACTTCAGGTTTACTGTATCCCTCTGACCTTCTTATTGACGATGAAACACAGAAATGGCATAGGAATTAAATGCAAAAGGCACAATGCCGACTTAAGTACTAGAAGACTGACCCTTATTACTGTCTATGTTGTGAACCATTCCTGTGACCCTAGTTATAGATTCCGATGCTTCACTTCAGGTTTCCTGTATCCCTCTGACCTTCTTATTGACGACGAAACACAGAAATTGCATCGGAATTAAGTAGAGAGGCACATTGCCGACATAGGTACAAGAAGACTGACTCTTCTTACTGTCTATGTTTTGAACCATTCCTGTGACACTAGTTATAGATTCCGATGTTTGATTTCAGGTTTACTGTACCCCTCTGACCTTCCTATTGAAGATGAAACACAGAAATTGCATCGGAATTAATTAGAAAAGGCACAATGCCGACTTAAGTAGAAGTAGTCTGACTCTTCCTACTGTCTATGTTTTGAACCGTTCTTGTGACACTAGTTATAGATTCCGATGCTTCACTTCAGATTTACTGTATCACTTGGACCTTCTTATTGACGATGAAACACAGAAATTGCATCGAAATAAAAAAGAAAAGGCACAATGCTGACTTAAGTACAAGAGGATTGACTCATCTTATTGTCTATGATTTGAACCATTCCTGTGACACTAGTTATAGATTCCGATGCTTCACTTCAGGTTTACTGTATCCCTTGGACCTTCTTATTGACTACGAAACACAGAAATTGCATCGGAATTAAATAGAAAAGGCACAATGCCGACTTAAGTACAAGAAGAGTACTCTTCCTACTCTCTATATTTTGAACCTTTCTGTGACACTAGTTATAGATTCCGATGCTTCACTTCAGGTGTACTGCATCCCTCTGACCTTCTTATTGACGACGGAACACAGAAATTGCATCGGAATTAAGTTGAGAGGCACATTGCCGACATAAGTACAAGAAGAGTGACTCTTCTTACTGTCTATGTTTTCAACCATTCCTGTGACACTAGTTATAGATTCCGATGTTTGACTTCAGGTTTACTGTACCCGTCTGACCTTCTTATTGACGATGAAACACCGAAATTGCATCGGAATTAAATACGAAAGGCACAATGCCGACATAAGTACAAGAAGAGTGACTCTTCTTACTGTCTAAGTTTAAAACCATTTCTGTGACACTAGTTATAGATTCCGATTCTTCACTTCAGGTTCACTGTATCCATCTGACCTTCTTATTGACTATGAAACACAGATATTGCATCGGAATTAATTACAAAAGTCACAATGCCGACTTAAGTACAAGTAGACTGACTCTTCCTACTGTCTATGTTTTGAACCATTCCTGTGACACTAGTTATAGACTCCGATGCTTCACTTCAGGTTTACTGTATCCCTCTGACCTTCTTATTGACGATGAAACACAGAAATTGCATCGGAATTAAATACAAAAGGCACAATGCCGACTCAAGTACAAGAAGACAGACTCTTCCTACTGTCTATGTTTTGAACCATTCCTGTGACACTAGTAATAGATTCCGATGCTTAACTTCAGGTTTACTGTATCCCTCTGACCTTCTTATTGACGATGAAACACAGAAATTGCATCGAAATTAAATAGAAAAGGCACAATGCTGACTGAAGTACAAGAAGACTGACTCATCTTACTGTCTATGATTTGAACCATTCCAGTGACACTAGTTATAGATTCCGATGCTTCACTTCAGGTTTACGGTATCCCTCTGACCTTCTTATTGACGATGAAACAAAGAAAATGCATCGGAATTCAATTAAAAGGCACAATGCCGACATAAGTACAAGAAGACTGACTCTTCTTACTGACTATGTTTTCAACCATTCCTGTGGCACTACTTATAGATTCCGATGCTTCACTTCAGGTTTACTGTATCCCTCTGACCCAATTATTGACGATGAAACACAGATATTGCATCGGAATTAAATACAAAAGGCAAAATGCCGACTCAAGTACAAGAAGACTGACTCTTCCTACTCTCTATGTTTTGAACCATTCTGTGACACTAGTTATAGATTACTATGCTTCACTTCAGGTTTACTGTATCCCTTGGACCGTCTTATTGACGATGAAACACAGAAATTGCATCGAAATTAAATACAAAAGGCACAATGCCGACTTATGCACAAAAGACTGACTCATATTACTGTCTACGTTTTGAACCATTCCTGTGACATTAGTTATAGAGTCCTATGTTTCACTTCAGGTTTACTGTATCCCTTGACCTTCTTACTGACGACGAAACACAGAAATTGCATCGGAATTAAATACAAAAGGCACAATGCCGACTTAAGTACAAGAAGACTGACTCTTCCTACTATCTATGTTATGAACCATTCCTGTGACACTAGTTATAGATTCCGATGCTTCACGTCAGGTTTACTGTATCTCTCTGACCATCTTATTGACGATGAAACACCGAAATGGCATCGGAATGAAATAGAAAAGGCACAATGCCGACATAAGTACAAGAAGACTGACTCTTCCTACTGTCTATGATTTGAACCATTCCTGTGACACTCGTTATAGTCTCCGATGCTTCACTTCAGGTTTACTGTATCCCTTGGACCTTCGTATTGACGACGAAACACAGAAATTGCATCGGAATTAAATAGAAATGGCACAATGCTGACTTAAGTACAAGAAGCCTGACCCATCCTACTGTCTATGTTTTGAACCATTCCTGTGACACTGGTTATAGGTTCCGACGCTTCACTTCAGGTTTACTATATCCCTCTGACCTTCTTATTGACGATGAAACACAGAAATTGCATCGGAATTAAATAGAAATGGCACAATGCGGATTGAAGTACAAGACGACTGACTCTTCTTACTGTCTAAGTTCTGAGCAGCTCCTGTGACACTTGTTATAGATTCCGATGCTTCACTTCAGGTTTACTGTATCCCTCTGACTTTCTTTTTGATGATGAAACACAGAAATTCATCGGAATTAAATACAAAATACACAATGCCGACTTAAGTACAAGTAGTCTGACTCTTCCTACTGTCTATGTTTTGAACCATTCCTGTGACACTAGTTATAGATTCCGATGCTTCAGTACAGGTTTACTGTATCCCTCAGACCTTCTTATTGACGATGAAACACAGAATTTGCATCGGAATTAAATACAAAAGGCACAATGCCGACTCAAGTACAAGAAGACTGACTCTTCCTACTGTCTATGTTTTGATCCATTCCTGTGACACTAGTTATTCATTCCGATGCTTCACTTCAGGTTTACTGTATCCCTCTGACCTTCTTATTGACGATGAAACACAGAAATTGCATCGGAATTAAATACAAAAGGCACAATGCCGACTTAAGTACAAGAAGACTGTCTCCTCTTACTGACTATGTTTTGAACCATTCCTGTGACACTAGTTATAGATTCCGATGCCTCACTTCAGGTTTACTGTATCCCTTGGACCTTCTTATTGACGATGAAACACAGAAATTGCAACGGAATTAAATACAAAAGGCTTAATGCCGACTTAAGTACAAGTAGTCTGACTCTTCCTACTGTCTATGTTTTGAACCATTCCTGTGACACTAGTTATAGATTCCGATGCTTCACTTCAGGTTTACTGTATCCCTCTGACCTTCTTGTTGACGATGAAACACAGAAATTGCATCGGATTTAAATAGAAAAGGCACAATGCCGACTTCGGTACAAGAGGACCGACTCTTCTTACTGTCTATGTTTTGAACCATTCATGTGATACTAGTTATAGATTCCGATGCTTCACTTCAGGTTTACTGTATCACTTGGACCTTCATATTGACTACGATAAACAGAAATTGCATCGGAATTGAATAGAAAAAGCACAATGCCGACTTGAGTAAAAGAAGATTGACCCTTCCTATTGTCTATGTTTTAACCATTCCTGTGACACTAGTTATAGATTCCGATGCCTCACTTCTGGTTTACTGTATCCCTCTGACTTTCGTATTGACGATGAAACACAGAAATTGCATCGGATTTAAATAGAAAAGGCACAATGCCGACTTAAGTACAAGAAGACTGACTCTTCCTACTGTCTATGTTTTGAACCATTCCTGTGACACTGGTTATAGATTCCGATGCTTCACTTCAGGTTTACTGTATCCCTCTGACCTTCTTATTGACGATGAAACACAGAAATTGCATAGGAATTAAATGCAAAAGGCACAATGTCGACTTAAGTACAAGAAGACTGACTCTTATTACTGTCTATGTTGTGAACCATTCCTGTGACCATAGTTATTGATTCCGATGCTTCACTTCAGGTTTCCTGTATCCCTCTGACCTTCTTATTGACGACGAAACACAGAAATTGCATCGGAATTATGTAGAGAGGCACATTGCCGACATAAGTACAAGAAGACTGACTCTTCTTACTGTCTATGTTTTCAACCATTCCTGTGACACTAGTTATAGATTCCGATGTTTGGCTTCAGGTTTACTGTACCCCTCTGACCTTCCTATTGAAGATGAAAGACAGAAATTGCATTGGAATTAATTAGAAAAGGCACAATGCCGACTTAAGTACAAGTAGTCTGACTCTTCCTACTGTCTATGTTTTGAACCATTCTTGTGACACTAGTTATAGATTCCGATGCTTCACTTCAGGTTTACTGTATCCCTCTGACCTTCTTATTGACTATGAAACACAGAAATTAAATCGGAATTAAATACAAAAGGCACAATGCCGACTTAAGTACAAGAAGACTGACTCATCTTACTGTCTATGTTTTGAACTGATCCTGTGACACTAGTTATAGCTTGTGATGCTTCACTTCAGGTTTCCTGTATCCCTTGGACCAACTTATTGACGATGAAACACCGAAATTGCATCGGAATTAAATACGAAAATCACAATGCCGACTTAAGTACAAGAAGAGTGACTCTTCTTACTGTCTAAGTTTAAAACCATTTCTGTGACACTAGTTATAGATTCCGATTCTTCACTTCAGGTTCACTGTATCCATCTGACCTTCTTATTGACTATGAAACACAGATATTGCATCGGAATTAATACAAAAGTCACAATGCCGACTTAAGTACAAGAAGACTGACTCTTCCTACTGTCTATGTTTTGAACCATTCCTGTGACACTAGTTAAAGATTCCGATGCCTCACTTCTGGTTTACTGTATCCCTCTGACCTTCGTATTGACGATGAAACACAGAAATTGCATCGGATTTAAATAGAAAAGGCACAATGCCGACTTAAGTACAAGAAGACTGACTCTTCCTACTGTCAATGTTTTGAACCATTCCTGTGACACTGGTCATAGATTCCGATGCTTCACTTCAGGTTTACTGTATCCCTCTGACCTTCTTATTGACGATGAAACACAGAAATGGCATAGGAATTAAATGCAAAAGGCACAATGCCGACTTAAGTACTAGAAGACTGACCCTTATTACTGTCTATGTTGTGAACCATTCCTGTGACCCTAGTTATAGATTCCGATGCTTCACTTCAGGTTTCCTGTATCCCTCTGACCTTCTTATTGACGACGAAACACAGAAATTGCATCGGAATTAAGTAGAGAGGCACATTGCCGACATAGGTACAAGAAGACTGACTCTTCTTACTGTCTATGTTTTGAACCATTCCTGTGACACTAGTTATAGATTCCGATGTTTGATTTCAGGTTTACTGTACCCCTCTGACCTTCCTATTGAAGATGAAACACAGAAATTGCATCGGAATTAATTAGAAAAGGCACAATGCCGACTTAAGTAGAAGTAGTCTGACTCTTCCTACTGTCTATGTTTTGAACCGTTCTTGTGACACTAGTTATAGATTCCGATGCTTCACTTCAGATTTACTGTATCACTTGGACCTTCTTATTGACGATGAAACACAGAAATTGCATCGAAATAAAAAAGAAAAGGCACAATGCTGACTTAAGTACAAGAGGATTGACTCATCTTATTGTCTATGATTTGAACCATTCCTGTGACACTAGTTATAGATTCCGATGCTTCACTTCAGGTTTACTGTATCCCTTGGACCTTCTTATTGACTACGAAACACAGAAATTGCATCGGAATTAAATAGAAAAGGCACAATGCCGACTTAAGTACAAGAAGAGTACTCTTCCTACTCTCTATATTTTGAACCTTTCTGTGACACTAGTTATAGATTCCGATGCTTCACTTCAGGTGTACTGCATCCCTCTGACCTTCTTATTGACGACGGAACACAGAAATTGCATCGGAATTAAGTTGAGAGGCACATTGCCGACATAAGTACAAGAAGAGTGACTCTTCTTACTGTCTATGTTTTCAACCATTCCTGTGACACTAGTTATAGATTCCGATGTTTGACTTCAGGTTTACTGTACCCGTCTGACCTTCTTATTGACGATGAAACACCGAAATTGCATCGGAATTAAATACGAAAGGCACAATGCCGACATAAGTACAAGAAGAGTGACTCTTCTTACTGTCTAAGTTTAAAACCATTTCTGTGACACTAGTTATAGATTCCGATTCTTCACTTCAGGTTCACTGTATCCATCTGACCTTCTTATTGACTATGAAACACAGATATTGCATCGGAATTAATTACAAAAGTCACAATGCCGACTTAAGTACAAGTAGACTGACTCTTCCTACTGTCTATGTTTTGAACCATTCCTGTGACACTAGTTATAGACTCCGATGCTTCACTTCAGGTTTACTGTATCCCTCTGACCTTCTTATTGACGATGAAACACAGAAATTGCATCGGAATTAAATACAAAAGGCACAATGCCGACTCAAGTACAAGAAGACAGACTCTTCCTACTGTCTATGTTTTGAACCATTCCTGTGACACTAGTAATAGATTCCGATGCTTAACTTCAGGTTTACTGTATCCCTCTGACCTTCTTATTGACGATGAAACACAGAAATTGCATCGAAATTAAATAGAAAAGGCACAATGCTGACTGAAGTACAAGAAGACTGACTCATCTTACTGTCTATGATTTGAACCATTCCAGTGACACTAGTTATAGATTCCGATGCTTCACTTCAGGTTTACGGTATCCCTCTGACCTTCTTATTGACGATGAAACAAAGAAAATGCATCGGAATTCAATTAAAAGGCACAATGCCGACATAAGTACAAGAAGACTGACTCTTCTTACTGACTATGTTTTCAACCATTCCTGCGGCACTACTTATAGATTCCGATGCTTCACTTCAGGTTTACTGTATCCCTCTGACCCAATTATTGACGATGAAACACAGATATTGCATCGGAATTAAATACAAAAGGCAAAATGCCGACTCAAGTACAAGAAGACTGACTCTTCCTACTCTCTATGTTTTGAACCATTCTGTGACACTAGTTATAGATTACTATGCTTCACTTCAGGTTTACTGTATCCCTTGGACCGTCTTATTGACGATGAAACACAGAAATTGCATCGAAATTAAATACAAAAGGCACAATGCCGACTTATGCACAAAAGACTGACTCATATTACTGTCTACGTTTTGAACCATTCCTGTGACATTAGTTATAGAGTCCTATGTTTCACTTCAGGTTTACTGTATCCCTTGACCTTCCTACTGACGACGAAACACAGAAATTGCATCGGAATTAAATACAAAAGGCACAATGCCGACTTAAGTACAAGAAGACTGACTCTTCCTACTATCTATGTTATGAACCATTCCTGTGACACTAGTTATAGATTCCGATGCTTCACGTCAGGTTTACTGTATCTCTCTGACCATCTTATTGACGATGAAACACCGAAATGGCATCGGAATGAAATAGAAAAGGCACAATGCCGACATAAGTACAAGAAGACTGACTCTTCCTACTGTCTATGATTTGAACCATTCCTGTGACACTCGTTATAGTCTCCGATGCTTCACTTCAGGTTTACTGTATCCCTTGGACCTTCGTATTGACGACGAAACACAGAAATTGCATCGGAATTAAATAGAAATGGCACAATGCTGACTTAAGTACAAGAAGCCTGACCCATCCTACTGTCTATGTTTTGAACCATTCCTGTGACACTGGTTATAGGTTCCGACGCTTCACTTCAGGTTTACTATATCCCTCTGACCTTCTTATTGACGATGAAACACAGAAATTGCATCGGAATTAAATAGAAATGGCACAATGCGGATTTTAATTCAAGACGACTGACTCTTCTTACTGTCTAAGTTCTGAGCAGCTCCTGTGACACTTGTTATAGATTCCGATGCTTCACTTCAGGTTTACTGTATCCCTCTGACTTTCTTTTTGATGATGAAACACAGAAATTCATCGGAATTAAATACAAAAGGCACAATGCCGACTTAAGTACAAGTTGTCTGACTCTTCCTACTGTCTATGTTTTGAACCATTCCTGTGACACTAGTTATAGATTCCGATGCTTCAGTACAGGTTTACTGTATCCCTCAGACCTTCTTATTGACGATGAAACACAGAATTTGCATCGGAATTAAATACAAAAGGCACAATGCCGACTCAAGTACAAGAAGACTGACTCTTCCTACTGTCTATGTTTTGATCCATTCCTGTGACACTAGTTATTCATTCCGATGCTTCACTTCAGGTTTACTGTATCCCTCTGACCTTCTTATTGACGATGAAACACAGAAATTGCATCGGAATTAAATACAAAAGGCACAATGCCGACTTAAGTACAAGAAGACTGTCTCCTCTTACTGACTATGTTTTGAACCATTCCTGTGACACTAGTTATAGATTCCGATGCCTCACTTCAGGTTTACTGTATCCCTTGGACCTTCTTATTGACGATGAAACACAGAAATTGCAACGGAATTAAATACAAAAGGCTTAATGCCGACTTAAGTACAAGTAGTCTGACTCTTCCTACTGTCTATGTTTTGAACCATTCCTGTGACACTAGTTATAGATTCCGATGCTTCACTTCAGGTTTACTGTATCCCTCTGACCTTCTTGTTGACGATGAAACACAGAAATTGCATCGGATTTAAATAGAAAAGGCACAATGCCGACTTCGGTACAAGAGGACCGACTCTTCTTACTGTCTATGTTTTGAACCATTCATGTGATACTAGTTATAGATTCCGATGCTTCACTTCAGGTTTACTGTATCACTTGGACCTTCATATTGACTACGATAAACAGAAATTGCATCGGAATTGAATAGAAAAAGCACAATGCCGACTTGAGTAAAAGAAGATTGACCCTTCCTATTGTCTATGTTTTAACCATTCCTGTGACACTAGTTATAGATTCCGATGCCTCACTTCTGGTTTACTGTATCCCTCTGACTTTCGTATTGACGATGAAACACAGAAATTGCATCGGATTTAAATAGAAAAGGCACAATGCCGACTTAAGTACAAGAAGACTGACTCTTCCTACTGTCTATGTTTTGAACCATTCCTGTGACACTGGTTATAGATTCCGATGCTTCACTTCAGGTTTACTGTATCCCTCTGACCTTCTTATTGACGATGAAACACAGAAATTGCATAGGAATTAAATGCAAAAGGCACAATGTCGACTTAAGTACAAGAAGACTGACTCTTATTACTGTCTATGTTGTGAACCATTCCTGTGACCATAGTTATTGATTCCGATGCTTCACTTCAGGTTTCCTGTATCCCTCTGACCTTCTTATTGACGACGAAACACAGAAATTGCATCGGAATTATGTAGAGAGGCACATTGCCGACATAAGTACAAGAAGACTGACTCTTCTTACTGTCTATGTTTTCAACCATTCCTGTGACACTAGTTATAGATTCCGATGTTTGGCTTCAGGTTTACTGTACCCCTCTGACCTTCCTATTGAAGATGAAAGACAGAAATTGCATTGGAATTAATTAGAAAAGGCACAATGCCGACTTAAGTACAAGTAGTCTGACTCTTCCTACTGTCTATGTTTTGAACCATTCTTGTGACACTAGTTATAGATTCCGATGCTTCACTTCAGGTTTACTGTATCCCTCTGACCTTCTTATTGACTATGAAACACAGAAATTAAATCGGAATTAAATACAAAAGGCACAATGCCGACTTAAGTACAAGAAGACTGACTCATCTTACTGTCTATGTTTTGAACTGATCCTGTGACACTAGTTATAGCTTGTGATGCTTCACTTCAGGTTTCCTGTATCCCTTGGACCAACTTATTGACGATGAAACACCGAAATTGCATCGGAATTAAATACGAAAATCACAATGCCGACTTAAGTACAAGAAGAGTGACTCTTCTTACTGTCTAAGTTTAAAACCATTTCTGTGACACTAGTTATAGATTCCGATTCTTCACTTCAGGTTCACTGTATCCATCTGACCTTCTTATTGACTATGAAACACAGATATTGCATCGGAATTAATACAAAAGTCACAATGCCGACTTAAGTACAAGAAGACTGACTCTTCCTACTGTCTATGTTTTGAACCATTCCTGTGACACTAGTTAAAGATTCCGATGCTTCACTTCAGGTTTACTGTATACCTCTGACCTTCTTATTGACGATGAAACACAGAAATTGCATCGGAATTAAATGCAAAAGGCACAATGCCGACTCAAGTACAAGAACACTGACACTTCCTACTGCCTATGATTTGAACCATTCCTGTGAAACTAGTTATAGATTCCGATTCTTCACTTCAGGTTTACTGTATCCCTCTGACGTTCGTATTGACGATGAAACACAGAAATTGCATCGGAATTAAATAGAAAGAGCACAATGCTGACATAAGTGCAAGAAGACTGACTCTTCTTACTGTTTATGATTTTAACGATTCCTGTGACACTAGTCATAGATTCCGATGCTTCCCTTCAGGTGTACTGTATCCCTTGGACATTCTTATTGACGATGAATCACTGAAATGGCATCGGAATTAAATACAAAACGCACAAAGCCGACTCAAGTACAAGAAGACTGACTCTTCATACTGTCTATGTTTTGAACCATTCCTGTTACACTAGTTATAGATTCCGTTGCTTCACTTCAGGTTTACTGTATACCTCTGACCTTCTTATTGACGATGAAACACAGAAATTGCATCGGAATTAAACAGAAAAGGCACAATGCCGACTTAAGTACAAGAAGACTGACTCTTCTTACTGACTATGTTTTGAACCGTTCCTGTGACACTAGTTATAGATTGCGATGCTTCACTTCAGGTTTACTGTATCCCTTGGTCCTTCTTATTGCCGATGAAACACAGAAATTGCATCGGAATTAAATACAAAAGGCAGAATGCCGTTTTAAGTACAAGAAGACTGACTCTTCTTACTGACTATGCTTTGAACCATTCCTGTGACACTAGTTATAGATTCCGATGCTTCACTTCAGGTTTACTGTGTCCCTCTGACCATCTTATTGACGATGGAACACAGTTATTGCATCGGAATGAAATAGAAAAGGCACAATGCCGACTTAAGTACAAGAAGACTGTCTCTCCATACTGTCTATGTTTTGAACAGATCATGTGACACTAGTTATAGCTTCCGATGCTTCACTTCAGGTTTACTGTATCCCTTGGACCTTTTTATTGACGATGAAACACCGAAATTGCATCGGAATTAAATACGAAAGGCACAATGCCGACTTAAGTACAAGACGACTGACTCTTCTTACTGTCTATGTTTTGAACCATTCCTGTGACACTAGTTATAGATTCCGATGCTTCACTTCAGGTGTACTGCATCCCTTCGTCCCTTTTATTGATGATGAAACACAGAAATGGAATCGGAATTAAATACAAAATGCACAATGCCGGCTTAAGTACAAGAAGTCTGACTCTTCCTAGTGTCTATGTTATGAAAAATTCCTGTGACACTAGTTATAGCTTACGATGCTTCACTTCAGGTTTGCTGTATCCCTCTGACCTTCTTATTGACGATGAAACACAGAAATTGCATCGGAATTAAATGCAAAAGGCACAATGCCGACTCAAGTACAAGAAGACTGACTCTTCCTACTGCCTATGATTTGAACCATTCCTGTGAAACTAGTTATAGATTCCGATTCTTCACTTCAGGTTTACTGTATCCCTCTGACGTTCGTATTGACGATGAAACACCGAAATGGCATCGGAATGAAATAGAAAATGCACAATGCCGACATAAGTACAAGAAGACTGACTCTTCTTACTGTCTGTGTTTTGAACCATTCCTGTGACACTAGTTATAGATTCCGATGTTTGACTTCAGTTTTACTGTACCCCTCTGACCTTCCTATTGAAGATGAAACACAGACATGGCATCGGAATTAAATAGAAAAGGCACAATGCCGACTTAAGTACTAGAAGACTTACTCTTCTTACTGTCTATGTTTTGAACCATTCCTGTGACACACGTTATAGACTCCGATGCTTCACTTCAGGTTTACTGTATCCCTTGGACCTTCGTATTGACGACGAAACACAGAAATTGCATCGGAATTAAATAGAAATGGCACAATGCTCACTTAAGTACAAGAAGCCTGACCCATCCTACTGTCTATGTTTTGAACCATTCCTGTGATACTAGTTATAGATTCCGACGTTTCACTTCAGGTTTACTATATCCCTCTGACCTTCTTATTGACGATGAAACACAGAAATTGCATCGGAATTAAATAGAAATGGCACAATGCGGATTTAAGTACAAGACGACTGACTCTTCTTACTGTCTAAGTTCTGAACAGCTCCTGTGACACTTGTTATAGATTCCGATGCTTCACTTCAGGTTTACTGTATCCCTCTGACCTTCTTATTGACGATGAAACACAGAAATTGCATCGGAATTAAATACAAAAGGCACAATGCCGACTTATATACAAGAAGACTGTCTCCTCTTACTGACTATGTTTTGAACCATTCCCGTAACACTAGTTATAGATTCCGATGCCTCACTTCAGGTTTACTGTATCCCTTGGACCTTCTTATTGACGATGAAACACACAAATTGCAACGGAATTAAATACAAAAGGCACAATGCCGACTTAAGTACAAGTAGTCTGACTCTTCCTACTGTCTATGTTTTGAACAATTCCTGTGACACTAGTTATAGATTCCGATGCTTCACTTCAGGTTTACTGTATCCCTCTGACCTTCTTATTGACGATGATACACAGAAATTGCATCGGAATTAAATACAAAAGGCACAATGCCGACTCAAGTACAAGAAGACAGACTCTTCCTACTGTCTATGTTTTGAACCCTTCCTGTGACTCTAGTTATAGATTCCGATGCTTCACTTCAGGTTTACTGTATCCCTCTGACCTTCTTATTGACGATGAAACACAGAAATTGCATCTGAATTAGATACAAAAAGTACAATGCCGACTTCAGTACAAGAGGACCGACTCTTCTTACTGTCTATGTTTTGAAACATTCATGTGATACTAGTTATAGATTCCGATGCTTCACTTCAGGTTTACTGTATCACTTGGACCTTCATATTGACTACGATAAACAGAAATTGCATCGGAATTGAATAGAAAAAGCACAATGCCGACTTGAGTAAAAGAAGATTGACCCTTCCTATTGTCTATGTTTTAACCATTCCTGTGACACTAGTTAAAGATTCCGTTGCTTCACTTCTGGTTTACTGTATCCCTCTGACCTTCGTATTGACGATGAAACACAGAAATTGCATCGGATTTAAATAGAAAAGGCACAATGCCGACTTAAGTACAAGAAGACTGACTCTTCCTACTGTCTATGTTTTGAACCATTCCTGTGACACTGGTTATAGATTCCGATGCTTTACTTCAGGTTTACTGTATCCCTCTGACCTTCTTATTGACGATGAAACACAGAAATGGCATAGGAATTAAATGCAAAAGGCACAATGCCGACTTAAGTACAAGAAGACTGACTCTTATTACTGTCTATGTTGTGAACCATTCCTGTGACCCTAGTTATAGATTCCGATGCTTCACTTCAGGTTTCCTGTATCCCTCTGACCTTCTTATTGACGACGAAACACAGAAATTGCATCGGAATTAAGTAGAGAGGCACATTGCCGACATAGGTACAAGAAGACTGACTCTTCTTACTGTCTATGTTTTGAACCATTCCTGTGACACTAGTTATAGATTCCGATGTTTGATTTCAGGTTTACTGTACCCCTCTGACCTTCCTATTGAAGATGAAACACAGAAATTGCATCGGAATTAATTAGAAAAGGCACAATGCCGACTTAGGTACAAGTAGTCTGACTCTTCCTACTGTCTATGTTTTAAACCGTTCTTGTGACACTAGTTATAGATTCCGATGCTTCACTTCAGATTTACTGTATCACTTGGACCTTCTTATTGACGATGAAACACAGAAATTGCATCGAAATTAAAAAGAAAAGGCACAATGCTGACTTAAGTACAAGAGGATTGACTCATCTTATTGTCTATGATTTGAACCATTCCTGTGACACTAGTTATAGATTCCGATGCTTCACTTCAGGTTTACTGTATCCCTTGGACCTTCTTATTAACTACGAAACACAGAAATTGCATCGGAATTAAATAGAAAAGGCACAATGCCGACTTAAGTACAAGAAGAGTACTCTTCCTACTCTCTATATTTTGAACCTTTCTGTGACACTAGTTATAGATTCCGATGCTTCACTTCAGGTGTACAGCATCCCTCTGACCTTCTTATTGACGACGAAACACAGAAATTGCATCGGAATTAAGTAGAGAGGCACATTGCCGACATAAGTACAAGAAGAGTGACTCTTCTTACTGTCTATGTTTTCAACCATTCCTGTGACACTAGTTATAGATTCCGATGTTTGACTTCAGGTTTACTGTACCCGTCTGACCTTCCTATTGAAGATGAAACACAGAAATTGCATCGGAATTAATTAGAAAAGGCACAATGCCGACTTAAGTACAAGTAGTCTGACTCTTCCTACTGTCTATGTTTTGAACCATTCTTGTGACACTAGTTATAGATTCCGATGCTTCACTTCAGGTATACTGTATCCCTTGGACCTTCTTGTTGACGATGAAACACAGAAATTACACCGGAATTAAATACAAAAGTCACAATGCCAACTTAACTACAAGAATACTGATTCTTCTTACTGTCTATGTTTTGAACCATTTCTGTGACACTAGTTATAGATTCCGATGCTTCACTTCAGGTTTACTGTATCCCTTGGACCTTCTTATCGACGATGAAACACCGAAATTGCATCGGATATAAATACGAAAGGCACAATGCCGACTTAAGTACAAGAAGACTGACTCTTCATACTGTCTATGCTTTGAACAACTTCTGTGACACTAGTTATAGATTCCGATGCTTCACTTCAGATTTACTGCATCCCTTGGTCCTTTTTATTGACCACGAAACACAGAAATTGCATCGGAATTAAATAGAAAAGGCACAATGCCGACTTAAGTAGAAGAAGACTGACTCTTCCTACTGTCTATGTTTTGAACCATTCCTGTTACACTAGTTATAGATTCCGATGCTTCACTTCAGGTTTACTGTATACCTCTGACCTTCTTATTGACGATGAAACACAGAAATTGCATCGGAATTAAACAGAAAAGGCACAATGCCGACTTAAGTACAAGAAGACTGACTCTTCTTACTGACTATGTCTTGAACCGTTCCTGTGACACTAGTTATAGATTGCGATGCTTCACTTCAGGTTTACTGTATCCCTTGGACCTTCTTATTGCCGATGAAACACAGAAATTGCATCGGAATTAAATACAAAAGGCAGAATGCCGTTTTAAGTACAAGAAGAGTGACTCTTCTTACTGACTATGCTGTGAACTATTCCTGTGACACTAGTTACAGATTCCGATGCTTCACTTCAGGTTTACAGTGTCCCTCTGACCATCTTATTGACGATGGAACACAGTTATTGCATCAGAATGAAATAGAAAAGGCACAATGCCGACTTAAGTACAAGAAGACTGTCTCTCCATACTGTCTATGATTTGAACCGACCCTGTGACACTAGTTATAGCTTCCGATGCTTCACTTCAGGTTTACTGTATCCCTTGGACCTTTTTATTCACGATGAAACACCGAAATTGCATCGGAATTAAATACGAAAGGCACAATGCTGACTTAAGTACAAGACGACTGACTCTTCTTACTGTCTATGTTTTGAACCATTCCTGTGACACTAGTTATAGATTCCGATGCTTCACTTAAGGTGTACTGCATCCCTTCGACCTTTTTATTGATGATGAAACACAGAAATGGGATCGGAATTAATTACCAAAGGCACTATGCCGGCTCATGTACAAGAAGACTGACTCTTCCTAATGTCTATGTTATGAAAAATTCCTGTGACACTAGTTATAGATTCCGATACTTCACTTCAGGTTTGCTGTATCCCTCTGACCTTCTTATTGACGATGAAACACAGAAATTGCATCGGAATTAAATAGAAAAGGCACAATGCCGACTTAAGTACAAGAAGACTGACTCTTCATACTGTCTATGTTTTCAACCGATCCTGCGACACTAGTTATAGCTTCCGATGCTTTACTTCAGGTTTACTGTATCCCTTGGACTTTTTTATTGACGAAGAAACACCGAAATTGCATCGGAATTAAATACGAAAGGCACAATGCCGACTTAAGTACAAGAAGACTGACTCTTCTTACTGTCTATGTCTTGAACCATTCCTGTGACACTAGTTATAGATTCCGATGCTTCACTTGAGGTGTACTGCATCAATTGGACCTTCTTATTGACGATGAAACACAGAAATTGCATTGTAATTAAATACAAAAGGCACAATGCCGGCTTAAGTACAAGAAGACTGACTCTTCTTACTGACTATGTTTTGAACCATTCCTGTGACACTAGTTATGGATTCCGATGCCTCACTTCAGGTTTACTGTATCCCTTGGACCTTCTTATTGACGATGAATCACAGAAATTGCATCGGAATTAAATACAAAAGGCACAATGCCGACTTAAGTACAAGTAGTCTGACTCTTCCTACCGTCAATGTTTTGAACCATTCCTGTGACACTAGTTATAGATTCCGATGCTTCACTTCAGGTTTACTGTAACCATCCGACCTTCTTATTGACGATGAAACACCGATATTGCATCGGAATTAAATACAAAGGACACAATGCCGACTTAAGTACAAGAAGACTGACTCTTCCTACTGTCTATGTTTTGAACCATTTCTGTGACACTAGTTATAGATTCCGATGCTTCACTTCAGGTTTACTGTATCCCTCTGACCATCTTATTGACGATGAAACACAGAAATTGTATCGGAATTAAATGCAAAAGGCACAATGCCGACTCAAGTACTAGAAGACTGACTCTTCCTACTGTCTATGATTTGAACCATTCCTGAGACACTAGTTATAGTTTCCGATGCTTCACTTCAGGTTTACTGTATCACTCTGACCTTCATATTGACGATGAAACACAGAAATTGCATCGGAATTAAATAGAAAGGGCACAATGCTGACTTAAGTACAAGACGACTGACTCTTCATACTGTTTATGATGTGAACCATTTCTGTGACACTAGTTATAGATTCCGATGCTTCACTTCAGGTGTACTGTATCCCTTGGACCTTCTTGTTGTCGATGAAACACAGAAATTACACCGGAATTAAATACAAAAGTCACAATGCCAACTTAACTACAAGAATACTGATTCTTCTTACTGTCTATGTTTTGAACAATTTCTGTGACACTAGTTATAGATTCCGATGCTTCACTTCAGGTTTACTGTATCCCTTTGACCTTCTTATCGACGATGAAACACAGAAATTGCATCGGAATTAAATACAAAAGGCACAGTGCCGACTTAAGGTCAAGAAGACTGACTATTCTTACTGTCTATGTTTTGAACCATTCCTGTGACACTCGTTATAGATTCCGATGATTCACTTTAGATTTACTGTATCCCTTGGACCTTCTTATTGACGACGAAACACAGAAATTGCATCGGAATTAAACAGAAAAGGTACAATGCCGACTTAAGTACAAGAAGACTGACTATTCCTACTGTCTATGTTTTGAACCATTCCTGCTACACTAGTTATAGATTACGATGCTTCACTTCAGGTTTACTGTATACCTCTGACCTTCTTATTGACGATGAAACACAGAAATTGCATCGGAATTAAATACAAAAGGCACAATGCCGACTCAAGTACAGGAAGACTGACTCTTCTTACTGACTATGCTTTGAACGATTCCTGTGACACTAGTTAAAGATTCCGATGCTTCACTTCAGGTTAACTGTATGCCTCTGAACTTGTTATTGACGATGGAACACAGTTATTGCATCGGAATGAAATAGAAATGGCACAATGCCGACTTAAGAACAAGAAGACTGACTCTTCATACTGTCTATGTTTTGAACCGATCCTGTGACACTAGTTATAGCTTCCAATACTTCCCTTCAGGTGTACTGCATCCCTTCGACCTTCTCATTGACGATGAAACACAGAAATTGAATCGGAATTAAATACAAAAGGCACAATGCCGACTTAAGTACAAGAAGACTGACTCTTCCCATTGTCTATGTTTGAAAATTTCCTGTGACACTAGTTATAGATTACGATGCTTCACTTCAGGTGTAAAGTATCCCTTGGACCTTCTTATTGACGATGAAACACAGAAATTGAATCGGAATTAAATACAAAACACACAATGCCGACTTAACTACAAATAGACTGACTCTTCTCACTTTCTATGTTTTGAATTAATCCTGTGACACTAGTTATTTATTCTGATGCTTCACTTCAGGTAAACTGTATCCCTCCGACCTTCTTATTGACGATGAAACACAGAAATTGAATCGGAATTAAATACAAAAGGCACAATTCCGATATAAGTACAAGAAGACTGACTCTTCTTTCTGACTATGTTTTGAACCATTTCTTTGACACTAGTTATAGATTCCGATGCCTCACTTCAGGTTTACTGTACCCCTTGGACCTTCTTATTGACGATGAAATACAGAAATTGGATCGAAATTAAATACAAAAGGCACAATGACGACTTAAGTACAAGTAGTCTGACTCGTCCTACTGTCTATTTTTATACCATTCCTGTGACACTAGTTATAGATTCCGGTGCTTCACTTCAGGTTTACTGTATCCCTCTGACTTTCTTATTGACGATGAAACACAGAAATTACATCGGAATTAAATAGAAAAGGCTCAATGCCGACTTAAGTACAAGAAGACAGACTCTTCTTACTGTCTATGATTTGAACCATTAATGTGACGCTAGTTACAGATTCCGATGCTTCACTTCAGGTTTACTGTTTCCCTTGGACCTTCTTATTGACGATGAAACACAGATATTGCATCGGAATTAAATACAAAATTCACAATGCCGACTTAAGTACAAGAAGACCAACTCTTCTTACTGACTATGCTTTGAACCATTCCTGTGACACTAGTTTGAGATGCTGATGCTTCACTTCAGGTTTACTGTATCCCTCTGACCGTCTTATTGATGATGAACCACAGAAATTGCATCGGACTAAATGGAAAAGGCACAATGCCGACTTAAGTTCAAAAAGACTGACTCTTCATACTGTCTATGTTTTGAACCGATCCTGTGACACTAGTTATAGCTTCCGATGCTTCACTCAGGTTTACTGTATCCCTTTTACATTTTTATTGACGATGAAACACCGAAATTGCATTGGAATCAAATACGAAAGGCACAATGCCGACTTAAGTACAAGAAGACTGACTCTTCTTACTGTCTATGTCCTGAACCATTCCTGTGACACTAGTTATAGATTCCGATGCTTCACTTGGGGTGTACTGCATTATTTGGACCTTCTTATTGACGATGAAACACAGAAATTGCATCGGAATTAAATAGAATAGGCACAATGCCGACTTAAGTACAAGAAGACTGACTCTTCTTACTATGTTTTGAACCATTCCTGTGACACTAGTTATAGATTCCGATGCTTCACTTCAGGTTTACTGTAACCATCTGACCTTCTTATTGACGGTGAGACACAGATATTGCATCGGAATTAAATACAAAAGGCAAAATGCCGACTTAAGGACAAGAAGACTGACTCTTCCTACTGTCTATGTTTTGAACCATTCCTGTAACTCTAGTTTTAGATTCCGATGCCTCACTTCAGGTTTACTGTATCCCTTGGACCTTTTTATTGACGAAGAAACACAGAAATTGCATCGGAATTAAATACAAAAGGCACAATGCCGACTCAAGTACAAGAAGACTGACTCTTCTTACTGTCTATGCTTTGAACCATTCCTGTGACACTACTTATAGATTCCGATGCTTCACTTTAGGTTTAGTGTATCCCTCTGACCTTCTTATTGACGATGCAACACAGAAATTGTATCGGAATTAAATGCAAAAGGCACAATGCCGACTCAAGTACAAGAAGACTGACTCTTCCATTTGTCTATGATTTGAACCATTCCTGTGACACTAGTTATAGTTTCCGATGCCTCACTTCAGGTTTACTGTATCCCTCTGACCTTCTTATTGACGATGAAACACAGAAATTGCATCGGAATTAAATAGAAAGGGCACAATGCTGACTTAAGTACAAGAAGACTGACTCTTCTTACTGTTTATGATGTGAACTATTCCTGTGACACTAGTTATATATTCCGATGCTTCACTTCAGGTGTACTGTATCCATTGGACCTTCTTATTGACGATGAAACAAAGAAATTGCATCGGAATTAAATAGAATAGGCACAAAGCCGACTTAAGTACATGAAGACTGACTCTTCCTACTGTCAATGTTTTGAACTATTTCAGTGACACTAGTTATAGATTCCGATGTTTCACTTCAGGTTTACTGTATCCCTCTGACCTTCTTATTGACGTCGAAACACAGTAATTGGATCGGAAATAAATGCAAAAGGCACAATGCCGACTCAAGTACAAGAAGACTGACTCTTCCTTCTGTCTATGTTTTGAACCATTTCTGTGACACTAGTTATAGATTCCGATGCTTCACTTTAGGTTTACTGTATCCCTCTGACCTTCTTATTGACGATGAAACACAGAAATTGTATCGGAATTAACTGCAAAAGGCACAATGCCGACTCAAGTACAAGAAGACTGACTCTTCCTACTGTATATGATTTGAACCATTCCTGTGACACTAGTTATAGATTCCGATGCTTCAGTTCAGGTTTACTGTATCCCTCTGACCTTCTTATTGACGATGAAACACAGAAATTGCATCGGAATTAAATACAAAAGGCACAATGCCGACTCAAATACAGGAAGACTGACTCTTCCTACTGTCTGTGTTTTGAAACATTCCTGTGACACTAGTTATAGAATCTGATGCTTCACATCAGGTTTACTGTACCCTCTGACCTTCTTATTGACGATTAGACACAGAAATTGCATCGGAATTAAATGCAAAAGGCACATTGCCGACTCAAGTAGAAGAAGACTGACTATTCCTACTGCCTATGATTTGAACCATTCCTGTGACACTAGTTATAGATTCCGATGCTTCACTTCAGGTTTACTGTATCCCTTTGACCTTCTTATTGACGATGAAACACAGAAATTGCATAGGAATTAAATAGAAAATGCACAAAGCTGACTTAAGTACAAGAACACTGACTCATCATACTGTCTATGATTTGAACCATTCCTGTGACACTAGTTATAGATTCCGAAGCTTCACTTCAGGTGTATGGTATCTCTTGGACTTTCTTATTGACGATTAAACACAGAAATTGCATCGGAATTATATACAAAAACACAATGCCGACTCAAGTACAAGAAGACTGACTCTTCCTACTGTCTATGTTTTGAAGCATTCCTGTGACACTAGTTATAGAATCCGATGCTTCACATCAGTTTTACTGTATCCCTCTGACCTTCTTATTGACGATGAGACACAGAAATTGCATCTGAATTAAATAGAAAATGCACAAAGCTGTCTTAAGTACATGAAGACCGACTCTTCTTACTGTCTATGTTTTGAACCATACCTGTGACACTTTTTATAGATTTTGATGCTTCACTTCAGGTTTACTGTGTCTCTCTGACCTTCTAATTGACGACGAAACACAGAAATTGCATAGGAATTAAATACAAAAAGCACAATGCCGACTTAAGAACAAGTAGTCTGGTTCTTCCTACTGTCTATGTTTTGAACCATCCCTGTGACACTAGTTATAGACTCCGATGTTTCACTTCAGGTTTACTGTATCCCTCTGACGTTCTTATTGATGATGAACCACAGAAATTGCATCGCAATTAAATTGAAATGGCACAATGCCGACTTAAGTACAAGAAACTGAATCTTCATACTGTCTATGTTTTCAACCGATCCTGTGACACTAGTTATAGCTTCCGATGCTTCACTTCAGGTATACTATATCCCTTGGAATTTTTTTATTGACGAAGAAACACCGAAATTGCATCGGAATTAAATACGAAAGGCACAATGCCGACTTAAGTACAAGAAGACTGACTCTTCTTACTGTCTATGTCTTGAACCATTCCTGTGACACTAGTTATAGATTCCGATGCTTCACTTGAGGTGTACTGCATCAATTGGACCTTCTTATTGACGATGAAACACAGAAATTGCATCGGAATTAAATATAAAGGGTACAATGCCGACTTAAGTACAAGAAGACTGACTCTTCTTACTGACTATGTTTTGAACCATTCCTGTGACACTAGTTATGGATTCCGATGCCTCACTTCAGATTTACTGTATCCCTCTGACCTTGTTATTGACGATGAAACACAGAAATTGCATCGGAATTAAATAGAAAAGGAACAATACCGACTTAAGTACAAGATGACTGACTCTTCCTACGCTCAATGTTTTGAACTATTCCTGTGACACTAGTTATAGATTCCAATGCTTCACTTCAGGTTAACTGTATCCCTCTGACCTTCTTATTGAAGATGAAACACAGAAATTGCATCGGAATTAAATAGAAAGGGCACAATGCTGACTTAAGTACAAGAAGACTGACTCTTCTTACTGTTTATGATGTGAACCATTCCTGTGACACTAGTTATAGATTCCGAAGCTTCACTTCAGGTGTACTGTATCTCTTGGACTTCTTTATTGACGATGAAACACAGATATTGCATCGGAATTAAATACAAAAGGCACAATGCCGTCTTAAGTACAAGAAGACTAACTCTTTCTACTGTCTATCATTGGCACCATTTCTGTGACACTAGTTATAGATTCCGATGCTTCACTTGAGGTTTACTGTATCCCTCCGACCTTCTTATTGACGATGAAACACAGAAATTGCATCGGAATTAAATACAAAAGGCACAATGCCGACTCAAGTACAAGAAGACTGACTCTTCCTACTGTCTATGATGTGAACCATTTCTGTGACACTAGTTATAGTTTCCGATGCTTCACTTCAGGTTTACTGTATCCCTCTGACCTTCTTATTAAAGATGAAACACAGAAATTGCATCGGAATTAAATGGAAAAGGCACAATGCCGACTTAAGTACAAGAAGACTGACTCTTCCTACACTCAATGGTTTGAACCATTCCTGTGACACTAGTTATAGATTCCGATGCTTCACTTCAGGTTAACTGTTTCTCTCTGACCTTCTTATTGACGATTAGACACAGAAATTGCATCTGAATTAAATGCAAAAGGCACAATGCCGACTCAAGTACAAGAAGACTGACTCTTCCTACTGCCTATGATTTGAAACATTCCTGTGACACTAGTTATAGATTTTGATGCTTCACTTCAGGTTTACTGTGCCCCTCTGACCTTCTAATTGACGGCGAAACACAGAAATTGCATAGGAATTAAATACAAAACGCACAATGCCGACTTAAGAACAAGAAGACTGACTCTTCCTACTGTCTATGTTTTGAACCATTTCTGTGACACTAGTTATAGACTCCGATGCTTCACTTGAGGTGTACTGCATCCGTTGGACCTTCTTATTGACGATGAAACACAAAAATTGCATCGGAATTAAATAGAATAGGCACAATGCCGACTTAAGTACAAGAAGACTGACTCTTCTTACTGACTATGTTTTGAACCATTCCTGTGACACTAGTTATAGATTCCGATGCTTCACATCAGGTTTACTGTATCCCTCTGACCTTCTTATTGACGATGAGACACAGAAATTGCATCTGAATTAAATAGAAAATGCACAAAGCTGTCTTAAGTACATGAAGACTGACTCATCTTACTGTCTATGATTTGAGCCATTCCTGTGACACTAGTTATAGATTCCGAAGCTTCACTTCAGGTGTACTGTATCTCTTGGACTTTCTTATTGACGATTAAACACAGACATTGCATCGGTATTATATACAAAAGCTCAATGCCGACTTAAGTACAAGTAGACTGACTCTTCTTACTGTCTATGTTTTGAACCATTCCTGTGACACTTTTTATAGATTTTGATGCTTCACTTCAGGTTTACTGTGTCCCTCTGACCTTCTAATTGACGACGAAACACAGAAATTGCATAGGAATTAAATACAAAAAGCACAATGCCGACTTAAGAACAAGTAGTCTGGCTCTTCCTACTGTCTATGTTTTGAACCATCCCTGTGACACTAGTTATAGACTCCGATGCTTCACTTCAGGTTTACTGTATCCCCCTGAGGTTCTTATTGATGATGAACCACAGAAATTGCATCGCAATTAAATTGAAATGGCACAATGCCGACTTAAGTACAAGAAACTGACTCTTCATACTGTCTATGTTTTCAACCGATCCTGTGACACTAGTTATAGCTTCCGATGCTTCACTTCAGGTTTACTATATCCCTTGGAATTTTTTTATTGACGAAGAAACACCGAAATTGCATCGGAATTAAATACGAAAGGCACAATGCCGACTTAAGTACAAGAAGACTGACTCTTCTTACTGTCTATGTCTTGAACCATTCCTGTGACACTAGTTATAGATTCCGATGCTTCACTTGAGGTGTACTGCATCAATTGGACCTTCTTATTGACGATGAAACACAGAAATTGCATCGGAATTAAATATAAAGGGCACAATGCCGCCTTAAGTACAAGAAGACTGACTCTTCTTACTGACTATGTTTTGAACCATTCCTGTGACACTAGTTATGGATTCCGATGCCTCACTTCAGATTTACTGTATCCCTCTGACCTTGTTATTGACGATGAAACACAGAAATTGCATCGGAATTAAATAGAAAAGGAACAATACCGACTTAAGTACAAGATGACTGACTCTTCCTACACTCAATGCTTTGAACTATTCCTGTGACACTAGTTATAGATTCCAATGCTTCACTTCAGGTTAACTGTATCCCTCTGACCTTCTTATTGAAGATGAAACACAGAAATTGCATCGGAATTAAATAGAAAGGGCACAATGCTGACTTAAGTACAAGAAGACTGACTCTTCTTACTGTTTATGATGTGAACCATTCCTGTGACACTAGTTATAGATTCCGAAGCTTCACTTCAGGTGTACTGTATCTCTTGGACTTCTTTATTGACGATGAAACACAGATATTGCATCGGAATTAAATACAAAAAGCACAATGCCGTCTTAAGTACAAGAAGACTAACTCTTTCTACTGTCTATGATTTGCACCATTTCTGTGACACTAGTTATAGATTCCGATGCTTCACTTGAGGTTTACTGTATCCCTTCGACCTTCTTATTGACGATGAAACACAGAATTTGCATCGGAATTAAATACAAAAGGCACAATGCCGACTCAAGTACAAGAAGACTGGCTCTTCCTACTGTCTATGATGTGAACCATTTCTGTGACACTAGTTATAGTTTCCGGTGCTTCACTTCAGGTTTACTGTATCCCTCTGACCTTCTTATTAAAGATGAAACACAGAAATTGCATCGGAATTAAATGGAAAAGGCACAATGCCGACTTAAGTACAAGAAGACTGACTCTTCCTACACTCAATGGTTTGAACCATTCCTGTGACACTAGTTATAGATTCCGATGCTTCACTTCAGGTTAACTGTTTCCCTCTGACCTTCTTATTGACGATTAGACACAGAGATTGCATCTGAATTAAATGCAAAAGGCACAATGCCGACTCAAGTACAAGAAGACTGACTCTTCCTACTGCCTATGATTTGAAACATTCCTGTGACACTAGTTATAGATTTTGATGCTTCACTTCAGGTTTACTGTGCCCCTCTGACCTTCTAATTGACGGCGAAACACAGAAATTGCATAGGAATTAAATACAAAACGCACAATGCCGACTTAAGAACAAGAAGACTGACTCATCCTACTGTCTATGTTTTGAACCATTTCTGTGACACTAGTTATAGACTCCGATGCTTCACTTGAGGTGTACTGCATCCGTGGGACCTTCTTATTGACGATGAAACACAGAAATTGCATCGGAATTAAATAGAATAGGCACAATGCCGACTTAAGTACAAGAAGACTGACTCTTCTTACTGACTATGTTTTGAACCATTCCTGTGACACTAGTTATAGATTCCGATGCTTCACTTCAGGTTAACTGTATCCCTCTGAACTTCTTATTGACGATGAAACACAGAAATCGCATCGGAATTAAATACAAAAGTCACAATGCCGACTCAAGTACAAGAAGACTGACTCTTCCTACTGTCTATATTTTGAAGCATTCCTGTGACACTAGTTATAGAATCCGATGCTTCACATCAAGTTTACTGTATCCCTCTGACCTTCTTATTGACGATGAGACACAGAAATTGCATAGGAATTAAATAGAAAATGCACAAAGCTGACTTAAGTACAAGAAGACTGACTCATCTTACTGTCTATGATTTGAACCATTCCTGTGACACTAGTTATAGGTTCCGAAGCTTCACTACAGGTGTACTGTATCTCTTGGACATTGTTATTGACGATTAAACACAGAAATTGCAACGGTATTATATACAAAAGCACAATGCCGACTTAAGTACAAGTAGACTGACTCTTCTTACTGTCAATGTTTTGAACCATTCCTGTGACACCGGTTATAGATTTTGATGCTTCAGTTCAGGTTTACTGTGTCCCTCTGACCTTCTAATTGACGACGAAACACAGAAATTGCATAGAATTAAATACAAAAGTCACAATGCCGACTTAAGAACAAGAAGACTGACTCTTCCTACTCTCTATGCTTTGAACCATTTCCGTGACACTAGTTATAGATTCCGATGCTTCACGTGAGGTGTACTGCATCCATTGGACCTTCGTATTGAGGATGAAACACAGAAATTGCATCGGAATTAAATAGAAAAGGCACAATGCCGACTTAAGTACAAGAAGACTGACTCTTCATACTGTCTATGTTTTCAACCGATCCTGTGACTCTAGTTATAGCTTCCGATGCTTCACTGCAGGTTTACTACATCCCTTGGACCTTTTTATTGACGAAGAAACACAGAAATTGCATCGGAATTAAATACAAAAGGCACAATGCCGACTTAACTACAAGTAGACTGACTCTTCTTACTGTCTATGTTTTGAACCAATCCTGTGGCACTAGTTATGGATTCTGATGCTTCAAGTTTACTGAATCCCTCTTACCTTCTTATTGACGGTGAAACACAGAAATTGAATCGGAATTAAACAGAAAAGGCACAATGCCGACTTAAGTACAAGAAGACTGACTCTTCCTACACTCAATGGTTTGAACCATTCCTGTGACACTAGTTATAGATTCCGATGCTTGACTTCAGGTTACCTGTATCCCTCTGACCTTCTTATTGACGATGAATCACAGAAATTGAATCGGAATTAAATAGAAAAGGCACAATGCCGACTTAAGTACGGGAAGACTGACTCTTCTTTCTGACTATGTTTTGAACCATTCCTGTAGCACTAGTTATAGATTCCGATGCCCCACTTCAGGTTTACTGTATCCCTTGGACATTCTCATTGACGAACAAACACAGAAATTGCATCGGAATTAAATACAAAAGCGCAATGCCCACTTAAGTACAAGTAGACTGACTCTTCTTACTGTCTATGTTTAAACCATTCCTGTGACACTATTTATAGATTTTGATGCTTCACTTCAGGTTTACTGTGTCCCTCTGACCTTCTAATTGACGGCGAAACACAGAAATTGCATAGGAATTAAATACAAAAGTCACAATGCCGACTTAAGAACAAGAAGACTGACTCTTCCCACTGTCTATGATTTGAACCATTTCTGTGACACTAGTTATAGATTCCGATGCTTCACTTCAGATTTACAGTATCCCTTGGACCTTCTCATTGACGATGAAACACAGAAATTGCATCGAAATTAAACAGAAAAGGCACAATGCCGACTTAAGTACAAGAAGACTGACTCTTCCTACACTCAATGGTTTGAACCATTCCTGTGACACTAGTTATAGATTCCGATGCTTGACTTCAGGTTACCTGTATCCCTCTGACCTTCTTATTGACGATGAAACACAGAAATTGCATCGGAATTAAATACAAAAGGCACAATGCCGACTCAAGTACAAGAAGAGTGACTCTTCCTACAGTCTATGTTTTGAAACATTCCTGTGACACTAGTTATAGAATCCGATGCTTCACATCAGGTTTACTGTATCCCTCTGACCTTCTTATTGACTATTAGACACAGAAATTGCATCGAAATTAAATGCAAATGGCACAATGCCGACTCAAGTACAAGAAGACTGACTCTTCCTACTGCCTATGATTTGAAACATTCCTGTGACACTAGTTATAGATTCCGATGCTTCACTTCAGGTTTACTGTATCCCTCTGACCTTCTTATTGACGATGAAACACAGAAATTGCATCGGAATTAAATAGAAAATGCACAAAGCTGACTTAAGTACAAGAAGACTGACTCATCTTACTGTCTACGATTTGAACCATTCCTGTGACACTAGTTACAGAATCCGAAGCTTCACTTCAGGTGTACTGTACCTCTTGGACTTTCTTATTGACGATTAAACACAGAAATTGCATCGGAATTATATACAAAAGCACAATGCCGACTTAAGTACAAGTAGACTGACTCTTCTTACTGTCTATGCCTTGAACCATTCCTGTGACACTAGTTATAGATTTTGATGCTTCACTTCAGGTTTACTGTATCCCTCTCACCTTCTTATTGACGATAAAAGACAGAAATTGCAGCGGAATTAAATAGAAAATGCACAATGCCGACTTAAGTACAAGACGACTGACTCTTCCCACACTCAATGTTTTGAAACAATCCTGTGACACTAGTTATAGATTCCGATGCTTCACTTCAGGTTAACTGTATCCCTCTGACCTTCTTATTGACGATGAAACACAGAAATTGCATCGGAATTAAATACAAAAGGCACAATGCCGACTCAAGTACAAGAAGACTGACTCTTCCTACTGTCTATGATTTGAAGCATCCCTGTGACACTAGTTATAGAATCCGATGCTTCACATCAGGCTTACTGTATCCCTCTGACCTTCTTATTGACGATGAGACACAGAAATTGCATCGGAATTAAATAGAAATTGTACAAAGCTGACTTAAGTACAAGAAGACTGACTCATCTTACTGTCTGTGATTTGAACCATTCCTGTGACACTAGTTATAGATTCCGAAGCTTCACTTCAGGTGTACTGTATCTCTTGGACTTTCATATTGACGATTAAACACAGAAATTGCATCGGTATTATGTACAAAAGCACAATGCCGACTTAAGTACAAGTAGACTGACTCTTCTTACTGTCTATGCTTGAATCACTCCTGTGACACTAGTTATAGATTTTGATGCTTCACTTCAGGTTTGCTGCGTCCCTCTGACCTCCTAATTGACGACGAAACACAGAAATTGCATAGGAATTAATTACAAAAGGCACAATGCCGATTGAAGGACAAGAAGACAGACTCTTCCTACTGTCTATGTTTTGAACCATTTCTGTGACACTAGTTATAGATTCCGATGCTTCACGTGAGGTGTACTGCATCCATTGGACCTTCGTATTGACGATGAAACACAGAAATTGCATCGGAATTAAATAGAATATTCACAATGCCGACTTAAGTACAAGAAGACTGACTCTTCTTACTGACTATGATTTGAACCATTCCTGTGACACTAGTTATAGATTCCGAAGCTTCACTTCAGGTGTACTGTAGCTCTTGGACTTTTTATTAACGATGAAACACAGAAATTGCATCGGAATTAAATAGAATAGGCACAATGCCGACTTAAGTACAAGACGACTGACTCTTCCTACTTTCTATGTTTTGAACCATTCCTGTGACACTAGGTATAGTTTCCGATTCTTCACTTCAGGTTTACTGTATCCCTCTGACCTTCTTATTGACGATGAAACACAGAAATTGCATCGGAATTAAATACAAAAGGCACAATGCCGACTTAAGTACAAGTAGTCTGACTCTTCCTACTGTCTATGTTTTGAACCATCCCTGAGACACTAGTTATAGACTCCGATGCTTCACTTCAGGTTTACTGTATCCCTCTGACCTTCTTATTGATGATGAACCACAGAAATTGCATCGGAATTAAATAGAAAAGGCACAATGCCGACTTAAGTACAAGAAGACTGACTCTTCATACTGTCTATGCTTTCAACCGATCCTGTGACACTAGTTATAGCTTCCGATGCTTCACTGCAGGTTTACTACATCCCTTGGACCTTTTTATTGACGAAGAAACACAGAAATTGCATCGGAATTAAATACAAAAGGCACAATGCCGACTTAAGTACAAGAAGACTGACTCTTCTTACTGTCTATGTCTTGAACCATTCCTGTGACACTAGTTATAGATTCCGATGCTTCACTTGAGGTGTACTGCATCACTTGGACCTTCTTATTGACGATGAAACACAGAAATTGCATCGGAATTAAATATAAAGGGCACAATGCCGACTTAAGTACAAGAAGACTGACTCTTCTTACTGACTATGTTTTGAACCATTCCTGTGACACTAGTTATGGATTCCGATGCCTCACTTCAGATTTACTGTATCCCTCTGACCTTGTTATTGACGATGAAACACAGAAATTGCATCGGAATTAAATAGAAAAGGAACAATACCGACTTAAGTACTAGATGACTGACTCTTCCTACACTCAATGTTTTGAACTATTCCTGTGTCACTAGTTATAGATTCCAATGCTTCACTTCAGGTTAACTGTATCCCTCTGACCTTCTTATTGAAGATGAAACACAGAAATTGCATCGGAATTAAATAGAAAGGGCACAATGCTGAATTAAGTACAAGAAGACTGACTCTTCTTACTGTTTATGATGTGAACCATTCCTGTGACACTAGTTATAGATTCCGAAGCTTCACTTCAGGTGTACTGTAACTCTTGGACTTCTTTATTGACGATGAAACACAGATATTGCATCGGAATTAAATACAAAACGCACAATGCCGTCTTAAGTACAAGAAGACTAACTCTTTCTACTGTCTATGATGTGAACCACTTCTGTGACACTAGTTATAGTTTCCGATGCTTCACTTCAGGTTTACTGTATCCCTCTGACCTTCTTATTAAAGATGAAACACAGAAATTGCATCGGAATTAAATGGAAAAGGCACAATGCCGACTTAAGTACAAGAAGACTGACTCTTCCTACACTCAATGGTTTGAACCATTCCTGTGACACTAGTTATAGATTCCGATGCTTCACTTCAGGTTAACTGTTTCCCTCTGACCTTCTTATTGACGATTAGACACAGAAATTGCATCTGAATTAAATGCAAAAGGCACAATGCCGACTCAAGTATAAGAAGACTGACTCTTCCTACTGCCTATGATTTGAAACATTCCTGTGACACTAGTTATAGATTTTGATGCTTCACTTCAGGTTTACTGTGCCCCTCTGACCTTCTAATTGACGGCGAAACACAGAAATTGCATAGGAATTAAATACAAAACGCACAATGCCGACTTAAGAACAAGAAGACTGACTCTTCCTACTGTCTATGTTTTGAACCATTTCTGTGACACTAGTTATAGATTCCGATGCTTCACTTGAGGTGTACTGCATCCATTGGACCTTCTTATTGACGATGAAACACAGAAATTGCATCGGAATTAAATAGAATAGGCACAATGCCGACTTAAGTACAAGAAGACTGACTCTTCTTACTGACTATGTTTTGAACCATTCCTGTGACACTAGTTATAGATTCCGATGCTTCACTTCAGGTTAACTGTATCCCTCTGAACTTCTTATTGACGATGAAACACAGAAATTGCATCGGAATTAAATACAAAACTCACAATGCCGACTCAAGTACAAGAAGACTGACTCTTCCTACTGTCTATATTTTGAAGCATTCCTGTGACACTAGTTATAGAATCCGATGCTTCACATCAAGTTTACTGTATCCCTCTGACCTTCTTATTGACGATGAGACACAGAAATTGCATAGGAATTAAATAGAAAATTCACAAAGCTGACTTAAGTACAAGAAGACTGACTCATCTTACTGTCTATGATTTGAACCATTCCTGTGACACTAGTTATAGGTTCCGAAGCTTCACTACAGGTGTACTGTATCTCTTGGACATTGTTATTGACGATTAAACACAGAAATTGCATCGGAATTATATACAAAAGCACAATGCCGACTTAAGTACGAGAAGACTGACTCTTCTTTCTGACTATGTTTTGAACCATTCCTGTAGCACTAGTTATAGATTCCGATGCCCCACTTCAGGTTTACTGTATCCCTTGGACATTCTCATTGACGAACAAACACAGAAATTGCATCGGAATTAAATACAAAAGCGCAATGCCCACTTAAGTACAAGTAGACTGACTCTTCCTACAGTCTAAGTTTTGAAACATTCCTGTGACACTAGTTATAGATTTTGATGCTTCACTTCAGGTTTACTGTATCCCTCTCACCTTCTTATTGACGATAAAAGACAGAAATTGCATCGGAATTAAATAGAAAATGCACAATGCCGACTTAAGTACAAGACGACTGACTCTTCCTACTTTCTATGTTTTGAACCATTCCTGTGACACGAGGTATAGTTTCCGATTCTTCACTTCAGGTTTACTGTATCCCTCTGACCTTCTTATTGACGATGAAACACAGAAATTGCATCGGCACTAAATACAAAAGGCACAGTGCCGACTCAAGTACAAGAAGACTGACTCTTCTTACTGTCTATGCTTTGAACCATTCCAGTGACACTAGTTAGAGATTCCGATGCCTCACTTCAGATTAACTGTATCCCTCTGACCTTCTTATTGACGATGAAACACAGAAATCGCATCGGAATAAAATAGAAAAGGCACAATGCCGACTTAAGTACAAGAAGACTGACTCTTCCTACACTCAATGTTTTGAAACAATCCTGTGACACTAGTTATAGATTCCGATGCTTCACTTCAGGTTAACTGTATCCCTCTGACCTTCTTATTGACGATGAAACACAGAAATTGCATCGGAATTAAATACAAAAGGCACAATGCTGGCTCAAGTACAATAAGACTGACTCTTCCTACTGTCTATGATTTGAAGCATTCCTGTGACACTAGTTATAGATTCCGACGCTTCACTTCAGGTTTACTGTGTCCCTCTGACCTTCTAATTGACGGCGAAACACAGAAATTGCATAGGAATTAAATACAAAAGTCACAATGCCGACTTAAGAACAAGAAGACTGACTCTTCCCACTGTCTATGATTTGAACCATTTCTGTGACACTAGTTATAGATTCCGATGCTTCACTTCAGATTTACAGTATCCCTTGGACCTTCGCATTGACGATGAAACACAGAAATTGCATCGAAATTAAACAGAAAAGGCACAATGCCGACTTAAGTACAAGAAGACTGACTCTTCCTACATTCAATGGTTTGAACCATTCCTGTGACACTAGTTATAGATTCCGATGCTTGACTTCAGGTTACCTGTATCCCTCTGACCTCCTTATTGACGATTAAACACAGAAATTGCATCGGAATTAAATACAAAAGGCACAATGCCGACTCAAGTACAAGAAGACTGACTCTTCCTACAGTCTAAGTTTTGAAACATTCCTGTGACACTAGTTATAGAATCCGATGCTTCATTTCAGGTTTACTGTATCCCTCTGACCTTCTTATTGACGATTAGACACAGAAATTGCATCGAAATTAAATGCAAATGGCACAATGCCGACTCAAGAACAAGAAGACTGACTCTTCCTACTGCCTATGATTTGAAACATTCCTGTGACACTAGTTATAGATTCCGATGCTTCACTTCAGGTTTACTGTATCCCTCTGACCTTCTTATTGACGATGAAACACAGAAATTGCATCGGAATTAAATAGAAAATGCACAAAGCTGACTTAAGTACAAGGAGACTGACTCATCTTACTGTCTACGATTTGAACCATTCCTGTGACACTAGTTATAGAATCCGAAGCTTCACTTCAGGTGTACTGTACCTCTTGGACTTTCTTATTGACGATTAAACACAGAAATTGCATCGGAATTATATACAAAAGCACAATGCCGACTTAAGTACAAGTAGACTGACTCTTCTTACTGTCTATGCCTTGAACCATTCCTGTGACACTAGTTATAGATTTTGATGCTTCACTTCAGGTTTACTGTATCCCTCTCACCTTCTTATTGACGATAAAAGACAGAAATTGCATCGGAATTAAATAGAAAATGCACAATGCCGACTTAAGTACAAGACGACTGACTCTTCCTACTTTCTATGTTTTGAACCATTCCTGTGACACGAGGTATAGTTTCCGATTCTTCACTTCAGGTTTACAGTATCCCTCTGACCTTCTTATTGACGATGAAACACAGAAATTGCATCGGCACTAAATACAAAAGGCACAGTGCCGACTCAAGTACAAGAAGACTGACTCTTCTTACTGTCTATGCTTTGAACCATTCCAGTGACACTAGTTAGAGATTCCGATGCCTCACTTCAGATTAACTGTATCCCTCTGACCTTCTTATTGACGATGAAACACAGAAATCGCATCGGAATAAAATAGAAAAGGCACAATGCCGACTTAAGTACAAGAAGACTGACTCTTCCTACACTCAATGTTTTGAAACAATCCTGTGACACTAGTTATAGATTCCGATGCTTCACTTCAGGTTAACTGTATCCCTCTGACCTTCTTATTGACGATGAAACACAGAAATTGCATCGGAATTAAATACAAAAGGCACAATGCTGACTCAAGTACAATAAGACTGACTCTTCCTACTGTCTATGATTTGAAGCATTCCTGTGACACTAGTTATAGAATCCGATGCTTCACATCAGGCTTACTGTATCCCTCTGACCTTCTTATTGACGATGAGACACAGAAATTGCATCGGAATTAAATCGAAAATGTACAAAGCTGACTTAAGTACAAGAAGACTGACTCATCTTACTGTCTGTGATTTGAACCATTCCTGTGACACTAGTTATAGATTCCGAAGCTTCACTTCAGGTGTACTGTATCACTTGGACTTTCATATTGACGATTAAACACAGAAATTGCATCGGTATTATATACAAAAGCACAATGCCGACTTAAGTACAAGTAGACTGACTCTTCTTACTGTCTATGTTTGAATCACTCCTGTGACACTAGTTATAGATTTTGATGCTTCACTTCAGGTTTACTGCGTCCCTCTGACGTCCTAATTGACGACGAAACACAGAAATTGCATAGGAATTAATTACAAAAGGCACAATGCCGATTGAAGAACAAGAAGACTGACTCTTCCTACTTTCTATGCTTTGAACCATTCCTGTGACACTAGGTATAGTTTCCGATTCTTCACTTCAGGTTTACTGTATCCCTCTGACCTTCTTATTGACGATGAAACACAGAAATTGCATCGGAATTAAATACAAAAGGCACAATGCCGACTTAAGTACAAGTAGTCTGACTCTTCCTACTGTCTATGTTTTGAACCATCCCTGTGACACTAGTTATAGACTCCGATGCTTCACTGCAGGTTTACTATATCCCTCTGACCTTCTTATTGATGATGAACCACAGAAATTGCATCGGAATTACATAGAAAAGGCACAATGCCGACTTAAGTACAAGAAGACTGACTCTTCATACTGTCTATGCTTTCAACCGATCCTGTGACACTAGTTATAGCTTCCGATGCTTCACTGCAGGTTTACTACATCCCTTGGACCTTTTTATTGACGAAGAAACACAGAAATTGCATCGGAATTAAATACAAAAGGCACAATGCCGACTTAAGTACAAGAAGACTGACTCTTCTTACTGTCTATGTCTTGAACCATTCCTGTGACACTAGTTATAGATTCCGATGCTTCACTTGAGGTGTACTGCATCAATTGGACCCTGTTATTGACGATGAAACACAGAAATTGCATCGGAATTAAATAGAAAAGGCACAATGCCGACTTAAGTACAAGAAGACTGACTCTTCATACTGTCTATGCTTTCAACCGATCCTGTGACCCTAGTTATAGCTTCCGATGCATCACTGCAGGTTTACTACATCCCTTGGACCTTTTTATTGACGCAGAAACACCGAAATTGCATCGGAATTAAATACGAAAGGCACAATGCCGACTTAAGTACAAGAAGACTGAGTCTTCCTACTGTCTATGTTATGAACGATTTCTGTGACACTAGTTATAGATTCCGATGCTTCACTTGAGGTTTACTGTATCCCTCCAACCTTCTTATTGACGATGAAACACAGAAATTGCATCGGAATTAAATACAAAAGGCACAATGGCGACTCAAGTAGAAGAAGACTGACTCTTCCTACTGTCTATGATTTGAACCATTTCTGTGACACTAGTTATAGATTCCGATGCTTCACTTAAGGTTTACCGTATCCCTCTGACCTTCTTATTAACGATGAAACACAGAAATTGCATCGGAATTAAATAGAAAGGGCACAACGCTGACTTAAGTACAAGAAGACTGACTCTTCTTACTGTTTATAATGTGAACCATTCCTGTGACACTAGTTATAGATTCCGATGCTTCACTTCAGATGTACTGTAGCCTTTGGTCCTTCTTATTGACGATGAAACACAGATATTACATCTGAATTAAATACAAAAGGCACAATGCCGACTTAAGTACAAGTAGTCTGACTCTTCCTACTGTCTATGTTTTAAACCTATCCTGTGACACTAGTTATGGATTCTGATGCTTCACTTCAGGTTTACTGTATCCCTCTGACCTTCTTATTGACGGTGAAACACAGAAATTGCATCGGAATTAAATACAAAAGGCACAATGCCGACTTAAGTACAAGAAGACTGACTTTTCCTACTGTCCATGTTGTGAACAACTACTGTGACACTTGTTATAGATTCCGATGCCTCACTTCAGGTTTACTGTATCCCTCTGACCTTCGTATTGACGATGAAACACAGAAATTGCATCGGAATTAAATAGGAAAGGCACAATGCCGACTTAACTACAAGAAGACTGACTCTGCCTACTTTCTATGCTTTGTACCATTCCTGTGACACTAGTTATAGATTCCGGTACTTCACTTCAGGTTTACTGTATACCTCTGACCTTCTTATTGACGATTAAACACAGAAATTGCATCGGAATTAAATAAAAAAGGCACAATGCCGACTCAAGTACAAGAAGACTGACTCTTCTTACTGTCTAAGTTTTGAACAATTCCTGTGACACTAGTTACAGATTCCGATGCCTCACTTCAGGTTTACTGTATCCCTATGACCTTCTTATTGACGATGAAACACAGAAATTGCATCGGAATTAAATACAAAAGGCACAATGCCGACTTAAGTAAAAGAAGACTGACTCTTCCTACTCTCTATGTTTTGAACCTTTCCTGTGACACTAGTTATAGATTCCGATGCTTCACTTCAGGTTTACAGTATCCCTTGGACCTTCTTATTGACGATGAAACACAGAAATTGCATCGGAATTAAACAGAAAAGGCACAATGCCGACTTAAGTACAAGAAGACTGACTCTTCTTACTCTCTATGTTTGTACCATTGCTGTGACACTAGTTATAACTTCCGGTGCCTCACTTCAGGAGTACTGCATCCCTTGGACCTTGTTATAGACGATGAAACACGGAAATTGCATCGGAATTAACTAGAATAGGCTCAATGCCGACTTAAGTACAAGAAGACTGACTCTTCTTACTGTCTATGTTTTAAACCATTCCTGTGACACTAGGTATAGATTCCGATTCTTCACTTAAGGTTTACTGTATCCCTCTGACCTATTTATTGACGATGAAACACAGTAATTGCATCGGAATTGAATACAAAAGGCACAATGCCGACTCAAGTACAAGAAGACTGACCCTTCTTACTGTCTATGCTTTGAACCATTCCAGTGACACTAGTTATAGATTCCGATGCCTCACTTCTAATTTACTGTTTCCCTCTGACCATCTTATTGACGATGAAACACAGAAATTGCATCGGAATTAAATAGAAGAGGCACAATGCCGACATAAGTACAAGAAGACTGACTCTTCTTACTGTCTATGTTTTGAACCATTCCTGTGACACTAGGTATAGATTCCGATGCTTCACTTCAGGTTAACTGTATCCCTCTGACCTTCTTATTGACGATGAAACACAGAAATTGCATCGGAATTAAATACAAAAGGCACAATGCCGACTCAAGTACAAGAAGACTGACCCTTCCTACTGTCTATGTTTTGAAGAATTCCTGTGACGCTAGTTATAGAATCCGATCCTTTACATCAGGTTTACTGTATCCCTCTGACCTTCTTACTGACGATGAAACACAGAAATTGCATCGGAATTAAACAGAAAATGCACTGAGCTGACTTAAGTACAAGAAGACTGACTCATCTTACTGTCTATGATTTGAACCATTCCTGTGACACTAGTTATGGATTCCGAAGCTTCACTTCAGGTGTACTGTATCTCTTGGACTTTCTTATTGACGATTAAACACAGAAATTGCATCGGAATTATATACAAAAGCACAATGCTGACTTGAGTACAAGTAGACTGACTCTTCTTACTGTCTATGTTTTGAACCATTCCTGTGACACTAGTTATAGATTTTGATGCTTCTCTTCAGGTTTACTGTGTCCCTCTGACGTTCTAATTGGCAACGAAATACAGCAATTGCATAGGAATTAAATACAAAAGGCACAATGCCGACTTAAGCACAAGAAGACTTACTCTTCTTACTGACTATGTTTTGAACCATTCCTGTGCCACTAATTATAGATTCCGATGCCTCACTTCAGTTTTACTGTATCCCTCTGACCTTCGTATTGCCGATGAAACACAGAAATTGCATCGGAATAAAATACAAAAGGCACAATGTCGACTTAAGTACAAGAAGACTGACTCCTCCTACTGTCTATGCTTTGAAACATTCCTGTGACACTAGTTATAGAATCCGATGCTTCACCTCAGGTTTACTGTATCCCTCTGACCTTCTTATTGACGATTAGACACAGAAATTGTATCGAAATTAAATGCAAAAGGCACAATGCCGACTCAAGTACAGGAAGACTGACTCTTCCTACTGCCTATGATTTGAACCATTCCTGTGACACTAGTTATAGATTCCGATGCTTCACTTCAGTTTTACTGTATCCCTCTGACCTTCTTATTGACGATGAAACACAGAAATTGCATCGGAATTAAATAGAAAATGCACAAAGCTGTCTTAAGTACAAGAAGACTGACTCATCTTACTGTCTATGATTTGAACCATTCCTGTGACACTAGTTATAGATTCCGAAGCTTCACTTCAGGTGTACTGTATCTCTTGGACTTTCCTATTGACGATTAAACACAGAAATTGCATCGGAATTATATACAAAGGCACAATGCCGACTTAAGTACAAGTAGACTGACTCTTCTTACTGTCTATGTCTTGAACCATTCCTGTGACACTAGTTATAGAATTTGATGCTTCACTTCAGGTTTACTGTAACTCTGTGACCTTCTTATTGACGATGAAACACAGAAATTGCTTCGGAATTAGATGCAAAAAGTACAATGCCGACTTCAGTACAAAAGGACCGACTCTTCTTACTGTCTATGTTTTGAATCATTCCTGTGACACTAGTTACAGTTTCCGATGCTTCACTTCAGGTTTACTGTATCCCTTGGACACTCTTATTTACGACGAAACACAGAAATTGCATCGGAATTAAATAGAGAAAGCACAATTCCGACTTGAGTACAAGAAGACTGACCCTTCCTATTGTCTATGTTTTGAACTATTTCTGTGACACTAGTTATAGATTCCGATGCTTCACTTCAGGTTTACTGTATCCCTCTGAACTTCTTATTCACGACGAAACACAGAAATTTCATCGGAATATAATAGAAAAGGCACAATGCCGACTTAAGTACAAGAAGACTAACTCTTCTTACTATCTATCTTTGAACCATTCCTGTGACACTAGTTATAGATACCGATGCTTCACTTCAGGTTTACTGTATCCCTTGGACCTTCTTATTGACGACGAAACACAGAAATAGCATCGGAATTAAATAGAAAAAGCACAAGTCCGACTTAAGTACAAGAAGACTGACTTATCCTACTGTCTATGCTTTGAACCATTCCTGTGACACTAGTTATAGATTCCGATGCTTCACGTAAATTTTACTGTATCCCTTGGACCTTCTTATTGACGATGAAACACAGATATTACATCGGAATTAAATACAAAATCCACAATGCCGACTTATGTACAAAAGGCTGACTCATCTTAATGTCTATGTTTTGAACCATTCCTCTGACACTAGTTATAGATTCCGATGCTTCACTTCAGGTTAACTGTATTCCTCTGACCTTCTAATTGTCGACGAAACACAGAAATTGCATCGGAATTAAATATAAAGTGGCACAATGCCGACTTAAATACAAGAAGACTGACTCTTCCTACAGTCTATGCTTTGAACCATTCCTGTGACACTAGTTATAAATTCCGATGCTTCAGCTCAGGTTTACTGTATCTCTCTGACCTTCTTATTGACGATGAAACACAAATATTGCATCGGAATTAGATACAAAAACATAATGGCGACTTCAGTACAAGAGGACCGACTCTTCTTACTGTCAATGTGTTGAACCATTCGTGTGACACTAGGTACGGATTCCGATGCTTCACTTTAGGTTTACTATATCCCTTGGACCTTCTTATTGACGACGAAACACACAAATTGCATCGGAATTAAATAGAAAAGACGCAATGCCGACTTGAGTACAAGAAGACTGACCCTTCCAATTGTCTATGTTTTGAACCATTCCTGTGACACTAGTTATAGATTCCGATGCTTCACTTCAGGTTTACTGTATCCCTCTGACCATCTTATTGACAATGAAACTCAGAAATTACATCGGAATATAATAGAAAAGGCACAATGCCGACTTAAGTACAAGAAGACTGACTCTTCTTACTGTCTATGTTTAAAACCATTCCTGTGACACTAGTTATAGATTCCGATGCTTCACTTCATGTTTACTGTATCCCTCTGACCTTCTCATTGACGATGAAACACAGAAATTGCATCGGAATTCAATAAAAAGGCACAATGCCGACTTAAGTACGAGAAGACAGACTCTTCTTACTGTCTATGTTTTGAACCATTCCTGTGACACTAGTTATAGATTCCGACGTTTCACTTCAGGTTTACTGTATCCATGTGACCGTCCTATTGAAGATGAAACACAGAAATTGCATCGGAATTAAATAGAAAATGAACAATGCCGACTTAAATACAAGAAGTCTGACTCTTCTTACTGTCCATGTTTTGAACCATTCCTGTGACACTAGTTATAGATTCCGATGCTTCACTTCAGGTTTACTGTATCCCTTGGACCTTCGTATTGACGATGAACCACAGAAATTACATCGGAATTTAATAGAAAAGGCACAATGCCGACTTATGTGGAAGAAGACTGACATATCTTAATGTCTATGTTTGAACTATTCCTGTGTTACTAGTTACAGATTTCGATGCTTCACTTCTGGTTTACTGTATCCCTTGGACCTTCTCATTGATGACGAAACACAGAAATTGCATCGGAATTAAATACAAAAGGCACAACGCCGACTTAAGTACAGGAAGTCTGATTCTTCTTACTGTCTATGTTTTGAAGCATTCCTGTGACACTAGTTATAGATTCCGATGCTTAACTTCAGGTTTACTGTATCGCTTGGACCTTCTTATTGACTATGAAACACAGAAATGGCATCGAAATTAAATACAAAAGGCACAATGCCGACTTATGTACAAGAAGACTGTCTCTTCTTACTGTCTATGTTTTGAACAATTCCTGTGACACTAGTTATAGATTCCGATTCTTCACTTCAGGTTTACTGTATCCCTTGGACCATCTTATCGACGATGAAACACAGAAATTGCATCGGAATTAAATGCAAAAGACACAATGCCGACTTAAGTACAAGAAGACTGACTGTTCTTACTGACTATGTTTTGAACCATTCCTGTGACACCACTTATAGATTCCGATGCATCACTTCAGGTTTACTGTATCCCTCTGTCCTTCTTATTGATGATGAAACACAGAAATTGCATCGTAATTAAATAGAAAAGGCACAATGCCGACTTAAGTACAAGAAGACTGACTCTTCTAACTGGCTATGTTTTGAACCGATTCTGTGACACTAGTTATAGATTCAGGTGCTTCACTTCAGGTTTACTGTATCCCTCTGACCTTCTTATTGATGATGAAACACAGAAATTGCATCGGCATTAAATAGAAAAGGCACAATGCCGACTTAAGTACAAGAAGCACGACTCTTCTTACTGTCTATGTTTTGAACCGATTCTGTGACACTAGTTATAGATTCCGTTGCTTCACTTCAGGCTTACTGTATCACTTGGACCTACTTATTGACGATGAAACACCGAAATTGCATCGGAATTAAATACGAAAGGCACAATGGCGACTAAAGTACAAGAAGACTGACTCTTCTTACTGACTATGTGTGAACCACTCCTGTGTCAGTTCTTATATGATCCGATGCTTCACTTCAGGTTTACTGTATCCCTCTGACCTTCTTATTGACGATGAAACACAAATATTGCATCGGAATTAGATACAAAAAACACAATGCCGACTTCAGTACAAGAGGACCGACTCGTCTTACTGTCTATGTGTTGAACCATTCCTGTGACACTAGGTACAGATTCCGATGCTTCACTTTAGGTTTACTGTATCCCTTGGACCTTCTTATTGACGACGAAACACACAAATTGCATCGGAATTAAATAGAAAATACACAATGCCGACTTGAGTACAAGAAGACTGACCTTTCCTATTGTCTATGTTTTGAACCATTCCTGTGACACTAGTTATAGATTCCGATGCTTCACTTCAGGTTTACTGTATCCCTCTGACCATCTTATTGACAATGAAACACAGAAATTACATCGGAATTAAATAGAAAAGGCACAATGCCGACTTAAATACAAGAAGTCTGACTCTTCTTACTGTCCATGTTTTGAACCATTCCTGTGACACTAGTTATAGATTCCGATGCTTCACTTCAGGTTTACTGTATCCTTTGGACCTTCTTATTGACGATGAACCACAGAAATTACATCGGAATTTAATAGAAAAGGCACAATGCCGACTTATGTACAAGAAGACTGACATATCTTAATGTCTATGTTTGAACTATTCCTGTGTTACTAGTTACAGATTCCGATGCTTCACTTCAGGTTTACTGTATCGCTTGGACCTTCTTATTGACGATGAAACACAGAAATGGCATCGAAATTAAATACAAAAGGCACAATGCCGACTTATGTACAAGAAGACTGTCTCTTCCTACAGTCTATGTTTTGAACCATACCTGTGACACTAGCTATAGATTCAGATGCTTCACCTCAGGTTTACTGTAACTCTCTGACCTTCTTATTGACGATGAAACACAGAAATAGATCGGAATTAGATGCAAAAAGTACAATGCCGACTTCAGTACAAAAGGACCGACTCTTCTTACTGTCTATGTTTTGAATCATTCCTGTGACACTAGTTACAGTTTCCGATGCTTCACTTCAGGTTTACTGTATCCCTTGGACACTCTTATTGACGATGAAACACAGAAATTGCATCGGAATTAAATAGAGAAGGCACAATGCCGACTTGAGTACAAGAAGACTGACCCTTCCTATTGTCTATGTTTTGAACTATTCCTGTGACACTAGTTATAGATTCCGATGCTTCACTTCAGGTTTACTGTATCCCTCTGAACTTCTTATTGAAGATGAAACACAGAAATTTCATCGGAATATAATAGAAAAGGCACAATGCCGACTTCAGTACAAGAAGACTAACTCTTCTTACTGTCTATGTTTTGAACCATTCCGCTGACACTAGTTATAGATACCGATGCTTCACTTCAGGTTTACTGTATCCCGTGGACCTTCTTATTGACGACGAAACACAGAAATTGCATCGGAATTAAATAGAAAATGCACAAGTCTGTCTTAAGTACAAGAAGACTGACTCATCCTACTGTCTATGTTTTGAACCATTCCTGTGACACTAGTTATAGATTCCGATGCTTCACTTCAGGTTTACTGTATCCCTTGGACCTTCTTATTGACGATGAACCACAGAAATTACATCGGAATTTAATAGAAAAGGCACAATGCCGACTTATGTACAAGAAGACTGACATATCTTAATGTCTATGTTTGAACTATTCCTGTGTTACTTGTTACAGATTCCGATGCTTCACTTCAGGTTTACTGTATCCCTTGGACCTTCTCATTGATGACGAAACACAGAAATTGCATCGGAATTAAATACAAAAGGCACAATGCCGACATAAGTACAGGAAGACTGATTCTTCTTACTGTCTATGTTTTGAAGCATTCCTGTGACACTAGTTATAGATTCCGATGCTTAACTTCAGGTTTACTGTATCGCTAGGACCTTCTTATTGACGATGAAACACAGAAATGGCATCGAAATTAAATACAAAAGGCACAATGCTGACTTATGTACAAGAAGACTGTCTCTTCTTACTGTCTATGTTTTGAACAATTCCTGTGACACTAGTTATAGATTCCGATTCTTCACTTCAGGTTTACTGTATCCCTTGGACCATCTTATCGACGATGAAACACAGAAATTGCATCGGAATTAAATGCAAAAGACACAATGCCGACTTAAGTACAAGAAGACTGACTCTTCTTCCTGACTATGTTTTGAACCATTCCTGTGACACCACTTATAGATTCCGATGCATCACTTCAGGTTTACTGTATCCCTCTGACCTTCGTATTGATGATGAAACACAGAAATTGCATCGTAATTAAATAGAAAATGCACAATGCCGACTTAAGTACAAGAAGAGTGACTCTTCTTACTGGCTATGTTTTGAACCGATTCTGTGACACTAGTTATAGATTCAGGTGCTTCACTTCAGGTTTACTGTATCCCTCTGACCTTCTTATTGATGATGAAACACAGAAATTGCATCGGCATTAAATAGAAAAGGCACAATGCCGACTTAAGTACAAGAAGCACGACTCTTCTTACTGTCTATGATTTGAACCGATTCTGTGACACTAGTTATAGATTCCGGTGCTTCACTTCAGGCTGACTGTATCCCTTGGACCTACTTATTGACGATGAAACACCGAAATTGCATCGGAATTAAATACGAAAGGCACAATGCCGACTAAAGTACAAGAAGACTGACTCTTCTTACTGACTATGTGTGAACCATTCCTGTGACACCTCTTATAGGTTCCGATATTTCACTTCAGGTTTACTGTATCCCTCTGACCTTCTTATTGACGATGAAACACAAATATTGCATCGGAATTAGATACAAAAAACACAATGCCGACTTCAGTACAAAAGGACCGACTCTTCTTACTGTCTATGTGTTGAACCATTGCTGTGACACTAGGTACAGATTCCGATGCTTCACTTTAGGTTTACTGTATCCCTTGGACCTTCTTATTGACGACGAAACACACAAATTGCATCGGAATTAAATAGAAAAGACACAATGCCGACTTGAGTACAAGAAGACTGACCCTTCCTATTGTCTATGTTTTGAACCATTCCTGTGACACTAGTTATAGATTCCGATGCTTCACTTAGGTTTACTGTATCCCTCTGACCATCTTATTGACAATGAAACACAGAAATTACGTCGGAATATAATAGAAAAGGCACAATGCCGACTTAAGTACAAGAAGACTGACTCTTCTTACTGTCTATGATTTGAACCATTCCTGTGACACTAGTTATAGATTCCGATGCTTCACTTAGGTTTACGGTATCCCTCTGACTTTCGTATTGACGATGAAACACAGAAATTGCATCGGAATTAAATAGAAAAGGCACAATTCCGACTTAAGTACAAGAAGACTGACTCTTCTTACTGGATATGTTTGAACCGATTCTATGACACTAGTTATAGATTCAGGTGCTTCACTTCAGGTTTACTGTATCCCTTGGACCTTCTTATTGACGATGAACCATAGAAATTACATCGGAATTAAATAGAAAAGGCATAATGCCGACATATGTACAAGAAGACTGACACATCTTAATGTCTATGTTTGAACCATTCCTGTGACACTAGTTACAGATTCCGATGCTTCACTTCAGGTTTACTGTATCCCTTGGACCTTCTCATTGACGATGAAACACAGAAATTGCATCGGAATTAAATACAAAAGGCACAATGCCGACTTAAGTACAGGAAGACTGATTCTTCTTACTGTCTATGTTTTGAAGCATTCCTGTGACACTAGTTATAGATTCCGATGCTTAACTTCAGGATTACTGTATCCCTTGGACCTTCTTATTGACGATGAAACACAGAAATGGCATCGAGATTAAATACAAAAGGCACAATGCCGACTTAAGTACAAGAACACTGACTCTTCCTACCGACTATGTTTGAACCATTCCTGTGACAATAGATAAAGATTCCGATGCATCACTTCAGGTTTACTGCATCCCTTGGACTTTCTTATTGACGATGAAACACAAAAATTGCATCGGAATTAAATACAAAAGGCACAATGCCGACTTACGTACATGTAGACAGACTCTTCCTACTGTCTATGTTTTGAACCATTCCTGTGACACTAGTTATAGATTCCGATAATTCACTTCGGGTTTACGGTATGCCTCTGACTTTCTTATTGGCGATGAAACACAGAAATTGCATCGGAATCAAATAGAAAAGGCACAATGCTGACATAAGTACAGGAAGAATGACTCTTCCTACTGTCTATGTTATGAACCATTCCTGTGACACTAGTTATAGATTCCGATGCTTCACTTCAGGTTTACTGTATCCCTCTGACCTTCTTATTGATGATGAAACACAGAAATTGCATCGGAAATAAATACAAAAGGCACGATGCCGACTCAAGTACAAGAAGGCTGACTCTTCCTACTGTCTATGTTTGAACCATTCCTGTGACACTAGTTATACATTCCGAAGCTTCACTTCAGGTTTACTGTATCCCTGTGACCTTCTTATTGACGAAGAAACACAGAAATTGCATTGGAATTAAAAAAATATTCAGAATGCCGAATTAAGTACAAGAAGACTGACTCTTCTAACTGACTACGTTTTGAACCATTTCTGTGACACTAGTTATAGATTCTGATGCTTCACTTCAGGTTTACTGTATCCCTCTGATCTTCGTATTGACGATGAAACACAGAAAATGCATCGGAATTAAATACAAAAGGCACAATGCCGACTTAAGTACAAGAAGACTGACTCTTCCTACTGTCTATGTTTGAACCATTCCTGTGACAATAGTTAAAGATTCCGATGCTTCACTTCAGGTTTACTGTATCCCTGGGACCTTCTTATTGACGATGAAACACACAAATTGCATCGGAATCAGATACAAGAAGCACAATGCCGACTTAAGCACAAGAGGACTGACTCTTCTTAGTGTCTACGTTTTGAAACATTCCTGTGACACTACTTATAGATTCCGATGCTTCACTTCAGGTTTACTGTATCCCTTGGACCTTCTTATTGACGACGAAACACACAAATTGCATCGGAATTAAATAGAAAAGGAACAATGCCGACTTAAGCACTAGAAGACTGACACTTCCTATTGTCTATGTTGTGAACCATTCCTGTGACACTAGTTATAGATTCCGATGCTTCACTTCAGGTTTACTGTATCCCTCTGACCATCTTATTGACAATGAAACACAGAAATTACATCGGAATATAATAGAAAAGGCACAATGCCGACTTAAGTACAAGAAGACTGACTCTTCTTACCGTCTATGTTTTGAACCATTCCTGTGACACTAGTTATAGATTCCGACGTTTCACTTCAGGTTTACTGTATCCATGTGACCGTCCTATTGAAGATGGAACACAGAAATTGCATCGGAATTAAATAGAAAAGGCACAATGCCGACTTAAATTTAAGAAGTCTGACTCTTCTTACTGTCCATGTTTTGAACCATTCCTGTGACACTAGTTATAGATTCCGATGCTTCACTTCAGGTTTACTGTATCCCTTGGACCTTCTTATTGACGATGAACCACAGAAATTACATCGGAATTTAATAGAAAAGGCACAATGCCGACTTATGTACAAGAAGACTAACATATCTTAATGTCTATGTTTGAACTATTCCTGTGTTACTAGTTACAGATTCCGATGCTTCACTTCAGGTTTACTGTATCCCTTGGACCTTCTCATTGATGACGAAACACAGTAATTGCATCGGAATTAAATACAAGAGGCACAATGCCGACTTAAGTACAGGAAGACTGATTCTTCTTACTGTCTATGTTTTGAAGCATTCCTGTGACACTAGTTATAGATTCCGATGCTTAACTTCATGTTTACTGTATCGCTAGGACCTTCTTATTGACGATGAAACACAGAAATGGCATCGAAATTAAATACAAAAGGCACAATGCCGACTTATGTACAAGAAGACTGTCTCTTCTTACTGTCTATGTTTTGAACAATTCCTGTGACACTAGTTATAGTTTCCGATTCTTCACTTCAGGTTTACTGTATCCCTTGGACCATCTTATCGACGATGAAACACAGAAATTGCATCGGAATTAAATGCAAAAGACACAATGCCGACTTAAGTACAAGAAGACTGACGCTTCTTACTGACTATGTTTTGAACCATTCCTGTGACACCACTTATAGATTCCGATGCATCACTTCAGGTTTACTGTATCCCTCTGACCTTCTTATTGATGATGAAACACAGAAATTGCATCGTAATGAAATAGAAAATGCACAATGCCGACTTAAGTACAAGAAGAGTGACTCTTCTTACTGGCTATGTTTTGAACCGATTCTGTGACACTAGTTATAGATTCAGGTGCTTCACTTCAGGTTTACTGTATCCCTCTGACCTTCTTAATGATGATGAAACACAGAAATTGCATCGGCATTAAATAGAAAAGGCACAATGCCGACTTAAGTACAAGAAGCACGACTCTTCTTACTGTCTATGATTTGAACCGATTCTGTGACACTAGTTATAGATTCCGGTGCTTCACTTCAGGCTGACTGTATCCCTTGGACCTACTTATTGACGATGAAACACCGAAATTGCATCGGAATTAAATACGAAAGGCACAATGCCGACTAAAGTACAAGAAGACTGACTCTTCTTACTGACTATGCGTGAACCATTCCTGTGACACCTCTTATAGGTTCCGATACTTCACTTCAGGTTTACTGTATCCCTCTGACCTTCTTATTGACGATGAAACACAAAAATTGCATCGGATTAGATACAAAAAACACAATGCCGACTTCAGTACAAGAGGACCGACTCTTCTTACTGTCTATGTGTTGAACCATTGCTGTGACACTAGGTACAGATTCCGATGCTTCACTTTAGGTTTACTGTATCCCTTGGACCTTCTTATTGACGACGAAACACACAAATTCCATCGGAATTAAATAGAAAAGGAACAATGCCGACTTAAGCACAAGAAGACTGACCCTTCCTATTGTCTATGTTGTGAACCATTCCTGTGACACTAGTTATAGATTCCGATGCTTCACTTCCGGTTTACTGTATCCCTCTGACCATCTTATTGACAATGAAACACAGAAATTACATCGGAATATAATAGAAAAGGCACAATGCCGACTTAAGTACCAGAAGACTGACTCTTCTTACTGTCAATGTTTCGAACCATTCCTGTGACACTAGTTATAGATTCCGACGTTTCACTTCAGGTTTACTGTATCCATGTGACCGTCCTATTGAAGATGAAACACAGAAATTGCATCGGAATTAAATAGAAAAGGCACAATGCCGACTTAAATTTAAGAAGTCTGACTCCTCTTACTGTCCATGTTTTGAACCATTCCTGTGACACTAGTTATAGATTCCGATGCTTCACTTCAGGTTTACTGTATCCCTTGGACCTTCTTATTGACGATGAACCACAGAAATTACATCGGAATTTAATAGAAAAGGCACAATGCCGACTTATGTACAAGAAGACTAACATATCTTAATGTCTATGTTTGAACTATTCCTGTGTTACTAGTTACAGATTCCGATGCTTCACTTCAGGTTTACTGTATCCCTTGGACCTTCTCATTGATGACGAAACACAGAAATTGCATCGGAATTAAATACAAGAGGCACAATGCCGACTTAAGTACAGGAAGACTGATTCTTCTTACTGTCTATGCTTTGAAGCATTCCTGTGACACTAGTTATAGATTCCGATGCTTAACTTCATGTTTACTGTATCGCTAGGACCTTCTTATTGACGATGAAACACAGAAATGGCATCGAAATTAAATACAAAAGGCACAATGCCGACTTATGTACAAGAAGACTGTCTCTTCTTACTGTCTATGTTTTGAACAATTCCTGTGACACTAGTTATAGTTTCCGATTCTTCACTTCAGGTTTACTGTATCCCTTGGACCATCTTATCGACGATGAAACACAGAAATTGCATCGGAATTAAATGCAAAAGACACAATGCCGACATAAGTACAAGAAGACTGACGCTTCTTACTGACTATGTTTTGAACCATTCCTGTGACACCACTTATAGATTCCCATGCATCACTTCAGGTTTTGTGTATCCCTCTGACCTTCTTGTTGATGATGAAACACAGAAATTGCATCGTAATTAAATAGAAAATGCACAATGCCGACTTAAGTACAAGAAGAGTGACTCTTCTTACTGGCTATGTTTTGAACCGATTCTGTGACACTAGTTATAGATTCAGGTGCTTCACTTCAGGTTTACTGTATCCCTCTGACCTTCTTATTGATGATGAAACACAGAAATTGCATCGGCATTAAATAGAAAAGGCACAATGCAGACTTAAGTACAAGAAGCACGACTCTTCTTACTGTCTATGATTTAAACCGATTCTGTGACACTAGTTATAGATTCCGGTGCTTCACTTCAGGCTGACTGTATCCCTTGGACCTACTTATTGACGATGAAACACCGAAATTGCATCGGAATTAAATACGAAAGGCACAATGCCGACTAAAGTACAAGAAGACTGACTCTTCTTACTGACTATGCGTGAACCATTCCTGTAACACCTCTTATAGGTTCCGATACTTCACTTCAGGTTTACTGTATCCCTCTGACCTTCTTATTGACGATGAAACACAAATATTGCATCGGAATTAGATACAAAAAACGCAATGCCGACTTCAGTACAAGAGGACCGATTCTTCTTACTGTCTATGTGTTGAACCATTGCTGTGACACTAGGTACAGATTCCGATGCTTCACTTTAGGTTTACTGTATCCCTTGGACCTTCTTATTGACGACGAAACACACAAATTGCATCGGAATTAAATGGAAAAGGAACAAGGCCGACTTAAGCACAAGAAGACTGACCCTTCCTATTGTCTATGTTGTGAACCATTCCTGTGACACTAGTTATAGATTCCGATGCTTCACTTCAGGTTTACTGTATCCCTCTGACCATCTTATTGACAATGAAACACAGAAATTACATCGGAATATAATAGAAAAGGCACAATGCCGACTTAAGTACCAGAAGACTGACTCTTCTTACTGTCAATGTTTTGAACCATTCCTGTGACACTAGTTATAGATTCCGACGTTTCACTTCAGGTTTACTGTATCCATGTGACCGTCCTATTGAAGATGAAACACAGAAATTGCATCGGAATTAAATAGAAAAGGCACAATGCCGACTTAAATTTAAGAAGTCTGACTCTTCTTACTGTCCATGTTTTGAACCATTCTTGTGACACTAGTTATAGATTCCGATGCTTCACTTCAGGTTTACTGTATCCCTTGGACCTTCTTATTGACGATGAACCACAGAAATTACATCGGAATTTAATAGAAAAGGCACAATGCCGACTTATGTACAAGAAGACTGTCTCTTCTTACTGTCTATGTTTTGAACAATTCCTGTGACACTAGTTATAGATTCCGAATCTTCACTTCAGGTTTACTGTATCCCTTGGACCATCTTATCGACGATGAAACACAGAAATTGCATCGGAATTAAATGCAAAAGACACAATGCCGACTTAAGTACAAGAAGACTGTCTCCTCTTACTGACTATGTATTGAACCATTCCTGTGACACCACTTATAGATTCCGATGCATCACTTCAGGTTTACTGTATCCCTCTGACCTTCTTATTGATGATGAAACACAGAAATTGCATCGTAATTAAATAGAAAATGCACAATGCCGACTTAAGTACAAGAAGAGTGACTCTTCTTACTGGCTATGTTTTGAACCATTCTTGTGACACTAGTTATAGATTCCGATGCTTCACTTCAGGTTTACTGTATCCCTTGGACCTTCTTATTGACGATGAACCACAGAAATTACATCGGAATTTAATAGAAAAAGCACAATGCCGACTTATGTACAAGAAGACTGTCTCTTCTTACTGTCTATGTATTGAACAATTCCTGTGACACTAGTTATAGATTCCGAATCTTCACTTCAGGTTTACTGTATCCCTTGGACCATCTTATCGACGATGAAACACAGAAATTGCATCGGAATTAAATGCAAAAGACACAATGCCGACTTAAGTACAAGAAGACTGACTCCTCTTACTGACTATGTATTGAACCATTCCTGTGACACCACTTATAGATTCCGATGCATCACTTCAGGTTTACTGTATCCCTCTGACCTTCTTATTGATGATGAAACACAGAAATTGCATCGTAATTAAATAGAAAATGCACAATGCTGACTTAAGTACAAGAAGAGTGACTCTTCTTACTGGCTATGTTTTGAACCGATTCTGTGACACTAGTTATAGATTCAGGTGCTTCACTTCAGGTTTACTGTATCCCTCTGACCTTCTTATTGGCGATGAAACACAAATATTGCATCGGAATTAAAAAACACAATGCCGACTTCAGTACAAGAGGACCGACTCTTCTTACTGTCTATGTGTTGAACCATTGGTGTGACACTAGGTACAGATTCCGATGCTTCACTTTAGGTTTACTGTATCCCTTGGACCTTCTTATTGACGACGAAACACACAAATTGCATCGGAATTAAATAGAAAAGACACAATGCCGACTTGAGTACAAGAAGACTGACCCTTCCTATTGTCTATGTTTTGAACCATTCCTGTGTCACTAGTTATAGATTCCGATGCTTCACTTAGGTTTACTGTATCCCTCTGACCATCTTATTGACAATGAAACACAGAAATTACATCGGAATATAATAGAAAAGGCACAATGCCGACTTAAGTACAAGAAGACTGACTCTTCTTACTGTCTATGATTTGAACCATTCCTCAGACACTAGTTATAGATTCCGATGCTTCACTTCAGGTGTACTGTATCCCTTGGACCTTCTTATTCACGATGCAGCACAAAAATTGCATCGGAATTAAATACAAAAGGCACAATGCCGACTTAAGTACATGTAGACAGACTCTTCCTACTGTCTATGTTTTGAATCATTCCTGTGACACTAGTTATAGATTCCGATGATTCACTTCAGGTTTACGGTATCCCTCTGACTTTCGTATTGACAATGAAACACAGAAATTGCATCGGAATTAAATAGAAAAGGCACAATTCCGACTTAAGTACAAGAAGACTGACTCTTCTTACTGGATATGTTTGAACCGATTCTGCGACACTAGTTATAGATTCAGGTGCTTCACTTCAGGTTTACTGTATCCGTTGGACCTTCTTATTGACGATGAACCACAGAAATTGCATCGGAATTAAATACAAAAGGCACAATGCCGACTTAAGTACAGGAAGACTGATTCTTCTTACTGTCTATGTTTTGAAGTATTCCTGAGACACTAGTTATAGATTCCGATGCTTAACTTCAGGATTAATGTATCCCTTGGAACTTCTTATTGACGATGAAACACAGAAATGGCATCGAGATTAAATACAAAAGGCACAATGCCGACTTAAGTACAAGAAGACTGGCTCTTCCTACCGACTATGTTTGAACCATTCCTGTGACAATAGATAAAGATTCCGATGCATCACTTCAGGTTTACTGCATCCCTTGGACTTTCTTATTGACGATTAAACACAAAAATTGCATCGGAATTAAATACAAAAGGCACAATGCCGACGTACGTACATGTAGACAGACTCTTCCTACTGTCTATGTTTTGAACCATTCCTGTGACACTAGTTATAGATTCCGATAGTTCACTTCGGGTTTACGGTATGCCTCTGACTTTCTTATAGGCGATGAAACACAGAAATTGCATCGGAATTAAATAGAAAAGGCACCATGCCCACATAAGTACAGGAAGAATGACTCTTCCTACTGTCTATGTTTTGAACCATTCCTGTGACACTAGTTATATATTCCGATGCTTCACTTCAGGTTTACTGTATCCCTCTGACCTTCTAATTGATGATGAAACACAGAAATTGCATCGGAAATAAATACAAAAGGCACAATGCCGACTCAAGTACAAGAAGGCTGACTCTTCCTACTGTCTATGTTTGAACCATTCCTGTGACACTAGTTATACATTCCGATGCTTCACTTCAGGTTTACTGTATCCCTGTGACCTTCTTATTGACGAAGAAACACAGAAATTGCATTGGAATTAAAGAAATATTCAGAATGCCGAATTAAGTACAAGAAGACTGACTCTTCTAACTGACTACGTTTTGAACCATTTCTGTGACACTAGTTATAGATTCCGATGCTTCACTTCAGGTTTACTGTATCCCTTGGACCTTCTTATTGACGACGAAACACAGAAATTGCATCGGAATTAAATAGAAAAGGAACAATGCCGACTTAAGCACAAGAAGACTGACTCTTCCTACAGTCTATGTTTTGAACCATTCCTGTGACACTGGTTGTAAATTCCGATGCTTCAGCTCAGGTTTACTATATCTCTCTGACCTTCTTATTGACGATGAAACACAGATATTGCATCGGAATTAGATACAAAAAACACAATGCCGACGCAGTACAAGAGGACCGACTCTTCTTACTGTCTATGTGTTGAACCATTCCTGTGACACTAGGTACAGATTCCAATGCTTCACTTTAGGTTTACTGTATCCCTTGGACCTTCTTATTGACGACGAAACACAGAAATTGCATCGGAATTAAATAGAAAAGACACAATGCCGACTTGTGTACACGGAGACTGACCCTTCCTATTGTCTATGATTTGAACCATTCCTGTGACACTAGTTATAGATTCCGATGCTTCACTTCAGCTTTACTGTATCCCTCCGACCTTGTTATTGACAATGAAACACAGAAATTACATCGGAATATAATAGAAAAGGCACAATGCCGACTTAAGTACAAGAAGACTGACTCACCTTACTGTCTATGTTTTAAACCATTCCTGTGACACTAGTCATAGATTCCGATGCTTCACTTCATGTTTACTGTATCCCTCTGACCTTCTCATTGACGATGAAACACAGAAATTGCATCGGAAATCAATAAAAAGGCACAATGCCTACTTAAGTACAAGAAGACTGAGTCTTCTTTCTGTCTATGTTTTGAACCATTCCTGTGACACTAGTTATAGATTCCGACGTTTCACTTCAGGTTTACTGTATCCATGTGACCGTCCTATTGAAGATGAAACACAGAAATTGCATCGGAATTAAATAGAAAATGCACAATGCCGACTTAAATACAAGAAGTCTGACTCTTCTTACTGTCCATGTTTTGAACCATTCCTGTGACACTAGTTATAGATTCCAATGCTTCACTTCAGCTTTACTGTATCCCTTGGACCTTCTTATTGACGATGAACCACAGAAATTACGTCGGAATTAAATAGAAAAGGCACAATGCCGACTTATGTACAAGAAGACTGACATATCTTAATGTCTATGTTTGAACTATTCCTGTGACACTAGTTGCAGATTCCGATGCTGCACTTCAGGTTTACTGTATCCCTTGGACCTTCTCATTGATGACAAAACACAGAAATTGCATCGGAATTAAATACAAAAGGCACAATGCCGACTTAAGTACAGGAAAACTGATTCTCCTTACTGTCTACGTTTTGAAGCATTCCTGTGACACTAGTTATAGATTCCGATGCTGAACTTCAGGTTTACTGTATCGTTTGGACCTTCTTATTGACGATGAAACACAGAAATGGCATCGAAATTAAATACAAAAGGCACAATGCCGACTTATGTACAAGAAGACTGTCTCTTCTTACTGTCTATGTTTTGAACAATTCCTGTGACACTAGTTATAGATTTCGATGCTTCACTTCAGGTTTACTGTATCCCTTGGACCATCTTATCGACGATGAAACACAGAAATTGCATCGGAATTAAATGCAAAAGACACAATGCCGACTTAAGTACAAGAAGACTGACTCTTCTTACTGACTATGTTTTGAACCATTCCTGTGACACCACTTATAGATTCCAATGCATCACTTCAGGTTTACTGTATCCCTCTGACCTTCCTATTGATGATGAAACACAGAAATTGCATCGTAATTAAATAGAAAAGGCACAATGCCGACTTAAGTACAAGAAGACTGAATCTTCTTACTTGCTATGTTTTGAACCGATTCTGTGACACTAGTTATAGATTCAGGTGCTTCACTTCAGGTTTACTGTATCCCTCTGACCTTCTTATTGATGATGAAACACAGAAATTGCATCGGCATTAAATAGAAAAGGCACAATGCTGACTTAAGTACAAGAAGCACGACTCTTCTTACTGTCTATGTTTTGAACCGATTCTGTGACACTAGTTATAGATTCCGGTGCTTCACTTCAGGTTTACTGTATCCCTTGGACCTTCTTGTTGACGATGAAACACCGAAATTGCATCGGAATTAAATACGAAAGGCACAATACCGACTAAAGTACAAGAAGACTGACTCTTCTTACTGATTATGTGTGAACCATTCGTGTGACACCACTAATAGGTTCCGATGCTTCACTTCAGGTTTACTGTATCCCTCTGACCTTCTTATTGACGATGAAACACAGAAATTGCATCGGAATTAAATATAGAAGGCACAAGTCCGACTTAAGTACAAGAAGATTGTCTCTTCTTACTGTCTATGTTTTGAGCAATTCCTGTGACACTAGTTATAGATTCCGATGATTCGCTTCAGGTTTACAGTATCCCTCTGACTTTCGTATTGACGATGAAACACAGAAATTGCATCGGAATTCAATAGAAAAGCACAATGCCGACTTAAATACAAGAAGACTGACTCTTCTTACTGACTATGATTTGAACCATTCCTGTGACACTAGTTATAGATTCCGATGCTTCACTTCAGGTTAACTGTATCCATCTCACCTTCTTATTGGCGATGAAACACAGAAATTGCATCGGAATGAAATAGAAAAGGCACAATGCTGACTTAAGTACAAGAAGACTGACACTTCTTACTGTCTATGATTTGAACCATTCCTCAGACACTAGTTATAGATTCCGATGCTTCACTTCAGGTGTAATGTATCCCTTGGACCTTCTTATTCACGATGAAACACAAAAATTGCATCAGAATTAAATACAAAAGTCACAATGCCGACTTAAGTACATGTAGACACACTCTTCCTACTGTCTATGTTTTGAACCATTCTTGTGACACTAGTTATAGATTCCGATGATTCACTTCAGGTTTACGGTATCCCTCTGACTTTCGTATTGACGATGAAACACAGAAATTGCATCGGAATTAAATAGAAAAGGCACGATTCCGACTTAAGTACAAGAAGACTGACTCTTCTTACTGGCTATGTTTTGAACCGATTCTGTGACACTAGTAATAGATTCAGGTGCTTCACTTCCGGTTTACTGTATCCCTTGGACCTTCTTAGAGACGATGAACCACAGAAATTACATCGGAATTAAATAGAAAAGGCACAATGCCGACATATGTACAAGAAGACTGACACATCTTAATGTCTATGTTTGAACTATTCCTGTGACACTTGTTACAGATTCCGATGCTTCACTTCAGGTTTACTGCATCCCTTGGACCTTCTCATTGACGACGAAACACAGAAATTGCATCGGAATGAAATACAAAAGGCACAATGCCGACTTAAGTACAGGAAGACTGATTCTTCTTACTGTCTATGTTTTGAAGCATTCCTGTGACACTAGTTATAGATTCCGATGCTTAACTTCAGGTTTACTGTATCCCTCTGACCTATTTATTGACGATGAAACACAGAAGTGGCATCGAGATTAAATACCAAAGGCACAATGCGGACCTATGTACAAGAAGACTGTCTCTTCTTACTGTCTATGTTTTGAGCAATTCCTGTGACACTTGTTACAGATTCCGATGCTTCACTTCAGGTTTACTGTCTCCCTTGGACCATCTTATCGAAGATGAAACACAGAAATTGCATCGAAATTAAATGCAAAAGGCACAATGCCGACATGAGTACAAGAAGACTGACTCTTCTGACTGACTATGTTTTGAACCATTCCTGTGACACCACTTATAGATTCCGATGCATCACTTCAGGTTTACTGTATCAGTCTGACCTTCTTATTGATGATGAAACACAGATATTGCATCGGAATTAAATAGAAAAGGCACAATGCCGACTTAAGTACAAGAAGACTGACTCTTCTTACTGGCTATGTTTTGAACCGATTCTGTGACACTAGTTATAGATTCAGTTTCATCACTTCAGGTTTACTGTATCCCTCTGACCTTCGTATTGATGATGAAACACAGAAATTGCATCGGCATTAAATAGAAAAGGCACAATGCCGACTTAAGTACAAGAAAACCGACCCTTCTTACTGTCTATGTTTTGAATCGATTCTGTGACACTAGTTATAGATTCCAGTGCTTCACTTCAGGTTTACTGTATCCCTCTGACCTTCTTATTGACGATGAAACACAGAAATTGCATCGGAATTAAATAGAGAAGGTACAAGTCCGACTCAAGTACAAGAAGACAGACTCTTCTTAGTGTTTATGTTTGAAACATTACTGTGACACTACTTATAGTTTCCTATGCTTCACTTCAGGTGTGCTGCATCCCTTGGACCTTCTTATTGACGATGAAACACAGAAATTGCATCGAAATTCAATAGAAAAGGCACAATGCCGATTTAAGTACAAGAAGACTGACTCTTGTTACTGTCTATGTTTTGAACCATTCCTGTGACACTAGTTATAGGTTCTGACGCTTCACTTCAGGTTTACTGTATCCTTCTGACCTTCTTATTGACGAGGAAACACAGAAAATGCATCGGAATTAAGTACAAAAGGCACAATGCCGACTTAAGTACAAGAAGACTGACTCTTCCAACTGACTACGTTTGAACCATTCCTGTGCCAATAGTTAAAGATTCCGATGCATCACTTCAGGTTTACTGCATCCCTTGGACCTTCTTATTGACGATGAAACACAAAAATTGCATCGGAATTAAATACAAAAGGCACAATGCCGACTTACGAACACGTAGACAGACTATTCCTTCTGTCTATGTTTTGAACCTTTCCTGTGACACTAGTTATAGATTCCGATAATTCACTTCGGGTTTACGGTATGTCTCTGACTTTCTTATTGGCGATGAAACACAGAAATTGCATCGAAATTAAATAGAAAAGGCACAATGCCGACATAAGTACAGGAAGATTGACTCTTCCTACTGTCTATGTTTGAACTATTCCTGTGACACTAGTTATAGATTCCGATGCTTCACTTCAGGTTTACTGTATCCCTCTGACCTTCTTATTGATGATGACACACAGGAATTGGATCGGAAATAAATACAAAAGGCACAATGCCGACTCAAGTACAAGAAGACTGACTCTTCTTACTGACTACGTTTTGAACCATTTCTGTGTACACTAGTTATAGATTCCGATGCTTCACTTCAGGTTTAGTGTATCCCTCTGACCTTCTTATTGACGATGAAACACAGAATATGCATCGGAATTAAATACAAAAGGCAAAATGCCGACTTAAGTACAAGAAGACTGACTCTTGCTACTGTCTATGTTTGAACCATTCCTGTGACAATAGTTAAAGATTCCGATGCTTCACTTCAGGTTTACTGTATCCCTTGGACCTTCTTATTGACGATGAAACACAGAAATTGCATCGGAATTAAATACAAAAGGCACGATGCTGACTTATCTACAAGAAGACTGACTCATCTTACTGTCTATGTTTTGAACCATTCCTGTGACACTAGTTATTGATTCCGAAGCTTCAGGTTTACTGTATCCTTTGGACCTTCTTATTGACGACGAAACACAGAAATTGCATCGGAATTAAATAGAAAAGGAACAATGCCGACTTAAGTACAAGAAGACTGACTCTTCCTACTGTCTATGTTTCGAACCATTCCTGTGACACTAGTTATAAATTCCGATGCTTCAGCTCAGGTTTACTGTATCTCTCTGACCTTATTGACGATGATACACAGATATTGCATCGGAATTAGATACAAAAAACACAATGCCGACTTCAGTGCAAGAGGACCGACTCTTCTTACTGTCTATGTGTTGAACCATTCCTGTGACACTAGGTACAGATTCCGATGCTTCACTTTAGGTTTACTGTATCCCTTGGACTTTCTTATTGACGACGAAACACAGATATTGCATCGGAATTAAATAGAAAAGACACAATGCCGACTTGAGTACAAGAAGACTGACCCTTCCTATTGTCTATGACTTGAACCATTCCTGTGACACTAGTTGTAGATTCCGATGCTTCACTTCAGGTTAACTGTATCCCTCCGACCTTCTTATTGACAATGAAACACAGAAATTACATCGGAATATAATAGAAAAGGCACAATGCCGAATTAAGTACAAGAAGACTGACTCTTCTTACTGTCTATGATTTAAACCATTCCTGTGACACTAGTTGTAGATTCCGATGCTTCACTTCATGTTTACTGTATCCCTCTGACCTTCTCATTGACGATGAAACACAGAAATTGCATCGGAATTCAATAAAAAGGCACAATGCCGACTTAAGTACAAGAAGACTGACTCTTCTAACTGTCTATGTTTTGAACCATTCCTGTGACACTAGTTATAGATTCCGACGTTTCACTTCAGGTTTACTGTATCCATGTGACCGTCCTATTGAAGATGAAACACAGAAATAGCATCGGAATTAAATAGAAAAGGCACAATGCCGACTTAAATACAAGAAGTCTGATTCTTCTTACTGTCCATGTTTTGAACCATTCCTGTGACACCAGTTATAGATTCCGATGCTTCACTTCAGGTTTACTTTATCCCTTGGACCTTCTTATTGACGATGAACCACAGAAATTACATCGGAATTAAATAGAAAAGGCACAATGCCGACTTATGTACAAGAAGACTGACATATCTTAATGTCTATGTTTGAACTATTCCTGTGACACTAGTTACAGATTCCGATGCTTCACTTCAGGTTTACTGTATCCCTTAGACCTTCTCATTGATGGCGAAACACAGAAATTGCATCGGAATTAAATACAAAAGGCACAATGCCGACTTATGTACAAGAAGACTGTCTCTTCTTACTGTCTATGTTTTGAACAATTCCTGTGACACTAGTTATAGATTCCGATGCTTCACTTCAGGTTTACTGTATCCCTTGGACCATCTTCTCGACGATGAAACACAGAAATTGCATCGGAATTAAATGCAAAAGACACAATGCCGACTTAAGTACAAGAAGACTGACTCTTCTTACTGACTATGTTTTGAACCATTCCTGTGACACCACTTATAGATTCCGATGCATCACTTCAGGTTTACTGTATCCCTCTGACCTTCTTATTGATGATGAAACAAATAAATTGCATCGGAATTAAATAGTAAAGGCACAATGCCGACTTAAGTACAAGAAGGCTGTCTGTTCGTACTGGCTATGTTTTGAACCGATTCTGTGACACTAGTTGCAGATTCAGGTGCTTCACTTCAGGTTTACTGTATCCCTCTGACCTTCTTATTGATGATGAAATACAGAAATTGCATCGGCATTAAATAGAAAAGGCAAAATGCCGACTTAAGTACAAGAAGCACGACTCTTCTTACTGTCTATGTTTTGAACCGATTCTGTGACACTAGTTATAGATTCCGGTGCTTCTCTTCAGGTTTACTGTATCCCTTGGACCTTCTTATTGACGATGAAACACCGAAATTCCATCGGAATTAAAGACGAAAGGCACAATGCCGACTAAAGTACAAGAAGACTGACTCTTCTTACTGACTATGTGTGAACCATTCCTGTGACACCACTTATAGGTTCCGATGCTTCACTTCAGGTTTACTGTATCCCTCTGACCTTCTTATTGGCGATGAAACACAGAAATTGCATCGGAATGAAATAGAAAAGGCACAATGCTGACTTAAGTACAAGAAGACTGACTCTTCTTACTGTCTATGATTTGAACCATTCCTGTGACGCTAGCTATAGATTCATATGCTTGACTTCAGGTGTACTGTATCTTTTGGACCTTCTTATTCACGATGAAACACAAAAATGGCATCGGAATTAAATACAAAAGGCACAATGCCGACTTAAGTACATGTAGACAGACTCTTCCTACTGTCTATGTTTTGAACCATTCCTGTGACACTAGTTATAGATTCCGATGATTCACTTCAGGTTTACGGTATCCCTCTGACTTTCGTATTGACGATGAAACACAGAAATTGCATCGGAATAAATTGAGAAGGCACAAGTCCGACTCAACTACAAGAAGACTGACTCTTCTTACTGACTATGTTTGAACCATTCCTGTGACACTAGTTATAGATTCCGATGCTTCACTTCAGGTTTACTGTATCCATCTGACCTTCTTGTTGGCGAGGAAACACAGAAATTGCATCGGAATGAAATAGAAAAGGCACAATGCTGACTTAAGTAGGAGAAGACTGACTCTTCTTACTGTCTATGATTTGAACCATTCCTGTGACGCTAGCTATAGATTCAGATGCTTCACTTCAGGTGTACTGTATCTTTTGGACCTTCTTATTCACGATGAAACACAAAAATTGCATCGGAATTAAATACAAAAGGCACAATGCCGACTTAAGTACATTTAGACAGACTCTTCCTACTGTCTATGTTTTGAACCATTCCTGTGACACTAGTTATAGATTCCGATAATTCACTTCGGGTTTACGGTAACCCTCTGACTTTCTTATTGGCGGTGAAACACAGAACTTGCATCGGAATTAAATAGAAAATGCACAATGCCGACATAAGTACAAGAAGAATGACTCTTCCTACTGTCTATGCTTTGAACCATTCCTGTGACACTAGTTATAGATTCCGATGCTTCACTTCAGTTTTACTGTGTCCCTCTGACCTTCTTATTGATGATGAAACACAGAAATTGCATCGGAAATACATACAAAAGGCACAATGCCGACTCAAGTACAAGAAGGCTGACTCTTCCTACTGTCTATGTTTTGAACCATTCCTGTGACACTAGTTATACATTCCGATGCTTCACTTCAGGTCTACTGTATCCCTCTGACCTTCTTATTGACGATGAAACACAGAAATTGCATTGGAATAAAACAGAAAAGGCACATTGCCGACTTAAGTCCAAGAAGACTGACTCTTCTTACTGACTATGTTTTGAACAATTTCAGTGACACTAGTTATAGATTCCGATGCTTCACTTCAGGTTTACTGTATCCCTTGGACCTTCTTATTGACCATGAAACACAGAAATTTTATCGGAATTAAATAAAAATTCAGAATGCCGAATTAAGTACAAGAAGACTGACTCTTCTTACTCACTACGTTTTGAACCATTTCTGTGACACTAGTTATAGATTCCGATGCTTCACTTCAGGTTTACTGTATCCCTCTGACCTTCGTATTGACGATGAAACACAGAAAACGCATCGGAATTAAATACAAATGGCACAATGCCGACTTAAGTACAAGAAGTCTGACTCTTCCTACTGCCTATCTTTGAACCATTCCTGTGACAATAGTTAAAGATTCCGATGCTTCACTTCAGGTTTACTCTATCCCTTGGACCTTCTTATTGACGATGAAACACAGAAATTATATCGGAATTAAATACAAAAGGCACGATGCCGACTTATATACAAGAAGACTGACTCATCTTACGGTCTATGTTTTGAACCATTCCTGTGACACTAGTTATTGATTCCGAAGCTTCAGGTTTACTGTATCCCTTGAACCTTCTTATTGACGACGAAACACAGAAATTGCAACGGAATTAAATAGAAGAGGCAGAATGCCGACTTAAGTACAAGAAGACTGGCTCTTCTTACTGTCTATGTTTTGAACCATTCCTGTGACACTAGTTATATATTCCGATGCTTCACTTCAGGTGTACTGCATCCCTTGGACCTTCTTATTGACGATGAAACACAGATATTGCATCGGAATTAAATAGAAAAGGCACAATGCCGACTTAAGTACAAGAAGACTGACTCTTCTTACTGACTAAGTTTTGAACCATTCCTGTGACACTAGTTATAGAATCCGATGCCTCACGTCAGGTTTACTGTATCCCTTGGACCTTCTTGTTGACGATGAAACACAGAAATTGCATCGGAATTAAATACAAAAGGCACAATGCCGACTTAAGTACAAGAAGACTGACTCACCCCTACTGTCTGTGTTTTGAACCCTTACTGTGACACTAGTTATAGATTCCGATGCTTCACTTCAGGTTTACTGTATCCATCTGACCTTATTATTGACGATGAAACACAGAAATTGCATCGGAATTAAATAGAAAAGGCACAATGCCGACTTAAGTACAAAAAGACTGACTCTTCCTAATGTCTATGTTTTGAATCATTCCTGTGACACTAGTTATACATTCTGATGCTTCACTTCAGGTTTACTGTATCCCTCTGACCTTCTTATTGGCGATGAAACACAGAAAATGCATCAGAATTAAATACAAAAGGCACAACGCCGACTTAAGTACAAGAAGACTGACTCTTCTTACTGTCTATGATTTGAACCATTCCTGTGACACTAGTTACAGATTCTGATGCTTCACTTCAGGTTACTGTATGCCTCTGACATTCTTATTGACAATTAAACACAGAAATCGCATCGGAATTAAGTAAATAAGGCACAATGCCGACTTAAGTACAAGAAGACTGACTCTTCCTACTGTCTATGTTTTGAACCATACCTGTGACACTAGTTATAGATTTCGATGCTTTACTTCAGGATTACTGTATCCCTCTGACCTTCTCATTGACGATGAAACACAGAAATTGCATCGGAAGTAAATAGAAAAAGCACAATGCCGACTTAAGTACAAGAAGACTGACTCTTCTTACTGACTATGTTTGAACCATTCCTGTGACACTAGTTATAGATTCCGATGCTTCACTTTAGGTTTACTGTATCCCTTGGACCTTCGTATTGACGATGAAACACAGGAATTGCATCGGAAATTAATAAAAAGGCACAATGCCGAATTAAGTACAAGAAGACTGACTCTTCTTACTGACTATGTTTTGAACCATTCCTGTGACACTAGTTATAGGTTCCGATGATTTACTTCAGGTTTACTGTATCCCTCTGACCGTCGTATTGAGAATTAAACACAGAAATTGCACCGGAATTAAATCCAAAAGGCACAATGCCGACTTAAGTACAAGAAGACTGACTCTTGCTACTCTCTATGCTTTGAATCATTCCTGTGGCACTAGTTATAGATTCCGATGCTTCACTTCAGGTTTACTGTATCCCTCTGACCTTCTTATTGACGATGAAACACAGAAATTGCATCGGAATTAAATACAAAATGCACAACGCCGACTTAAGTACAAGAAGACTGACTCTTATTACTCTCTATGTTTTGAACCATTCCTGTGACACTAGTTATAGATTCCGATGATTCACTTCAGGTTTACTGTACCCCTAGGACCTTCTTATTGACGACGAAACACAGAAATTGCATCGGAATTAAATAGAAGAGGCACAATGCCGACATAAGTACAAGAAGACTGCCTGTTCCTACTGTCTATGTTTTGAACCATCCCTGTGACACTAGTTATAGATTCCGATGATTCACTTCAGGTTTACGGTATCCCTCTGACTTTCGTATTGACGATGAAACACAGAAATTGCATCGGAATAAATTGAGAAGGCACAAGTCCGACTCAAGTACAAGAAAACTGACTCTCCTTAGTGTTTATGTTTTGAAACATTACTGTGACACTACTTATAGTTTCCTATGTTTTACTTCAGGTGTACTGCATCCCTTGGACCTTCTTATTGACGATGAAACACCGAAATTGCATCGGAATTAAATACGAAAGGCACAATGCCGACTAAAGTACAAGAAGACTGACTCTTCTTACTGACTATGTGTGAACCATTCCTGTGACACCACTTATAGGTTCCGATGCTTCACTTCAGGTTTACTGTATCCCTCTGACCTTCTTATTGACGATGACACACAGAAATTGCATCGGAATTAAATATAGAAGGCACAAGTCCGCCTAAAGTACAAGAAGACTGACTCTTCTTAGTGTTTATGATTTGACTCATTCCTGTGACACTACTTATAGTTTCCTATGCTTCAGTTCAGGTGTACTGCATCCCTTGGACCTTCTTATTGCCGATGAAACACAGAAATTGCATCGGAATTCAATAGAAAAGGCACAATGCCGACTTACGTACAAGAAGACTGACTCTTCTAACTGACTATGATTTGAACCATTCCTGTGACACTAGTTAGAGATTCCGATGTTTCACTTCAGGTTTACTGTTTCCATCTGACCTTCTTATTGGCGATGAAACACAGAAATTGCATCGGAATGAAATAGAAAAGGCACAATGCTGACTTAAGTACAAGAAGACTGACTCTTCTTACTGTCTATGATTTGAACCATTCCTGTGACGCTAGCTATAGATTCCGATGCTTCACTTCAGGTGTACTGTATCTTTTGGACCTTCTTATTCACGATGAAACACAAAAATTGCATCGGAATTAAATACAAAAGGCACAATGCCGACTTAAGTACATGTAGACAGACTCTTCCTACTGTCTATGATTTGATCCATTCCTGTGACACTAGTTATAGATTCTGACGCTTCACTTCAGGTTTACTGTATCCTTCTGACATTCTTATTGACGAAGAAACACAAAAAATGCATCGGAATTAAATACAAAAGGCACAATGCCGACTTAAGTACAAGAAGACTGACTCTTCCTACTGACTATGTTTGAACCATTCCTGTGACAATAGTTAAAGATTCCGATGCTTCACTTCAGGTTTACTGCATCCCTTGGACCTTCTTATTGACGATGAAACACAATAATTGCATCGGAATTAAATACAAAATGCACAATGCCGACTTAAGTACATTTAGACAGACTCTTCCTACTGTCTATGTTTTGAACCATTCCTGTGACACTAGTTATAGATTCCGATAATTCACTTCGGGTTTACGGTATCCCTCTGACTTTCTTATTGGCGGTGAAACACAGAGCTTTGATAGGAATTAAATAGAAAATGCACAATGCCGACATAAGTACAAGAATAATGACTCTTCCTACTGTCTATGCTGTGAACCATTCCTGTGACACTAGTTATAGATTCCGATGCTTCACTTCAGTTTTACTGTGTCCCTCTGACCTTCTTATTGATAATGAAACACAGAAATTGCATCGGAATTAAATAGAAAAGGCACAATGCCGACTTAAGTACAAGAAGACTGACTCTTCTTACTGACTAAGTTTTGATCCATTCCTGTGACACTAGCTATAGAATCCGATGCCTCACGTCAGGTTTACTGTATCCCTTGGACCTTCGTGTTGACGATGAAACACAGAAATTGCATTGGAATAAAACAGAAAAAGCACAATGCCGACTTAAGTTCAAGAAGACTGACTCTTCTTACTGACTATGTTTTGAACAATTTCTGTGACACTAGTTATAGATTCCGATGCTTCACTTCAGGTTTACTGTATCCCTTGGACCTTCTTATTGACGATGAAACACAGAAATTTTATCGGAATTAAATAAAAATTCAGACAGCCGAATTAAGTACAAGAAGACTGACTCTTCTTACTCACCACGTTTTGAACCATTTCTGTGACACTAGTTATAGATTCCGATTCTTCACTTCAGGTTTACTGTATCCCTCTGACCTTCGAATTGACGATGAAACACAGAAAACGCATCGGAATTAAATACAAAAGGCACAATGCCGACTTAAGTACAAGAAGACTGACTCTTCCTACTGTCTATCTTTGAACCATTCCTGTGACAATAGTTAAAGATTCCGATGCTTCACTTCAGGTTTACTGTATCCCTTGGACCTTCTTATTGACGATGAAACACAGAAATTATATCGGAATTAAATACAAAAGGCACGATGCCGACTTATATACAAGAAGACTGGCTCTTCTTACTGTCTATGTTTTGAACCATTCCTGTGACACTAGTTATAGATTCCGATGCTTCACTTCAGGTGTACTGCATCCCTTGGACCTTCTTATTGACGATGAAACACAGAAATTGCATCGGAATTAAATAGAAAAGGCACAATGCCGACTTAAGTACAGGAAGACTGACTCTTCTTACTGACTAAGTTTTGATCCATTCCTGTGACACTAGTTATAGAATCCGATGCCTCACGTCAGGTTTACTGTATCCCTTGGACCTTCTTGTTGACGATGAAACACAGAAATTGCATCGGAATTAAATACAAAAGGCACAATGCCGACTTAAGTACAAGAAGACTGACTCACCCCTACTGTCTATGTTTTGAACCATTTCTGTGACACTAGTTATAGATTCCGATGCTTCACTTCAGGTTTACTGTATCCATCTGACCTTATTATTGACGATGAAACACAGAAATTGCATCGGAATTAAATAGAAAAGGCACAATGCCGACTTAAGTACAAAAAGACTGACTCTTCCTAATGTCTATGTTTTGAATCATTCCTGTGACACTAGTTATACATTCTGATGCTTCACTTCAGGTTTACTGTATCCCTCTGACCTTCTTATTTTCGATGAAACACAGAAAATGCATCAGAATTAAATACAAAAGGCACAACGCCGACTTAAGTACAAGAAGACTGACTCTTCTTGCTGTCTATGATTTGAACCGTTCCTGTGACACTAGTTATAGATTCTGATGCTTCACTTCAGGTTACTGTATCCCTCTGACATTCTTATTGACAATTAAACACAGAAATCGCATCGGAAGTAAGTAAATAAGGCACAATGCCGACTTAAGTACAAGAAGACTGACTCTTCCTACTGTCTATGTTTTGAACCATTCCTGTGACACTAGTTATAGATTTCGATGCTTTACTTCAGGATTACTGTATCCCTCTGACCTTCTCATTGACGATGAAACACAGAAATTGCATCGGAAGTAAATAGAAAAAGCACAATGCCGACTTAAGTACAAGAAGACTGACTCTTCTTACTGACTATGTTTGAACCATTCCTGTGACACTAGTTATAGATTCCAATGCTTCACTTTAGGTTTACTGTATCCCTTGGACCTTCGTATTGACGATGAAACACAGAAATTGCATCGGAAATTAATAAAAAGGCACAATGCCGAATTAAGTACAAGAAGACTGACTCTTCTTACTGACTATGTTTTGAACCATTCCTGTGACACTAGTTATAGATTCCGATGCTTTACTTCAGGTTTACTGTAACCCTCTGACCGTCTTATTGAGAATTAAACACAGAAATTGCACCGGAATTAAATCCAAAAGGAACAATGCCGACTTAAGTACAAGAAGACTGACTCTTGCTACTCTCTATGCTTTGAATCATTCCTGTGGCACTAGTTATAGATTCCGATGCTTCACTTCAGTTTTACTGTATCCCTCTGACCTTCTTATTGACGATGAAACACAGAAATTGCATCGGAATTAAATACAAAATGCACAACGCCGACTTAAGTACAAGAAGACTGACTCTTATTACTCTCTATGTTTTGAACCATTCCTGTGACACTAGTTATAGATTCCGATGATTCACTTCAGGTTTACTGTACCCCTAGGACCTTCTTATTGACGACGAAACACAGAAATTGCATCGGAATTAAATAGAAAAGGCACAATGCCGACATAAGTACAAGAAGACTTACTGTTCCTACTGTCTATGTTTTGAACCATTCCTGTGACACTAGTTATAGATTCCGATGATTCACTTCAGGTTTACGGTATCCCTCTGACTTTCGTATTGACGATGAAACACAGAAATTGCATCGGAATAAATTGAGAAGGCACAAGTCCGACTCAAGTACAAGAAGACTGACTCTCCTTAGTGTTTATGTTTTGAAACATTACTGTGACACTACTTATAGTTTCCTATGTTTTACTTCAGGTGTACTGCATCCCTTGGACCTTCTTATTGACGATGAAACACCGAAATTGCATCGGAATTAAATACGAAAGGCACAATGCCGACTAAAGTACAAGAAGACTGACTCTTCTTACTGACTATGTGTGAACCATTCCTGTGACACCACTTATAGGTTCCGATGCTTCACTTCAGGTTTACTGTATCCCTCTGACCTTCTTATTGACGATGACACACAGAAATTGCATCGGAATTAAATATAGAAGGCACAAGTCCGACTTAAGTACAAGAAGACTGACTCTCCTTAGTGTTTATGTTTTGAAACATTACTGAGACACTACTTATAGTTTCCTATGTTTTACTTCAGGTGTACTGCATCCCTTGGACCTTCTTATTGACGATGAAACACAGAAATTGCATCGGAATTCAATAGAAAAGGCACAATGCCGACTTAAGTACAAGAAGACTGACTCTTCTTACTGACTATGTTTGAACTATTCCTGTGACACTAGTTATAGATTCCGATGCTTCACTTCAGGTTTACTGTATCCATCTGACCTTCTTGTTGGCGACGAAACACAGAAATTGCATCGGAATGAAATAGAAAAGGCACAATGCTGAATTAAGTAGGAGAAGACTGACTTTTCTTACTGTCTATGATTTGAACCATTCCTGAGACACTAGTTATAGATTCCGATGCTTCACTTCAGGTGTACTGTATCCCTTGGACCTTCTTATTGACGATGAAACACAGAAATTGCATCGGAATTAAATACAAAAAAGCACAATGCCGTCTTAAGTACAAGTAGACTGACTCTTCTTACTGTCTATGATTTGAACCATTCCTGTGACACTAGTTATAGATTCTGACGCTTCACTTCAGGTTTACTGTATCCTTCCGACATTCTTATTGACGAAGAAACACAAAAAATGCATCGGAATTAAATACAAAAGGCACAATGCCGACTTAAGTACAAGAAGACTGACTCTTCCTACTGACTATGTTTGAACCATTCCTGTGACAATAGTTAAAGATTCCGATGCATCACTTCAGGTTTACTGCATCCCTTGGACCTTCTTATTGACGATGAAACACAATAATTGCATCGGAATTAAATACAAAATGCACAATGCCGACTTAAGTACATTTAGACAGACCCTTCCTACTGTCTGTGTTTTGAACCATTCCTGTGACACTAGTTATAGATTCCGATAATTCACTTCGGGTTTACGGTATCCCTCTGACTTTCTTATTGGCGGTGAAACACAGAACTTGCATCGGAATTAAATAGAAAAGGCACAATGCCGACATAAGTACAAGAAGAATGACTCTTCCTACTGTCTATGCTTTGAACCATTCCTGTGACACTAGTTATAGATTCCGATGCTTCACTTCAGTTTTACTGTGTCCCTCTGACCTTCTTATTGATGATGAAACACAGAAATTGCATCGGAAATACATACAAAAGGCACAATGCCGACTCAAGTACAAGAAGGCTGACACTTCCTACTGTCTATGTTTTGAACCATTCCTGTGACACTAGTTATACATTCCGATGCTTCACTTCAGGTGTAGAGTATCCCTCTGACCTTCTTATTGACGATGAAACACAGAAATTGCATTGGAATTAAATAGAAAAGGCACAATGCCGACTTAAGTTCAAGAAGACTGACTCCTCTTACTGACTATGTTTTGAACAATTTCTGCGACACTAGTTATAGATTCCGATGCTTCACTTCAGGTTTACTGTATCCCTTGGACCTTCTTATTGACGATGAAACACAGAAATTTTATCGGAATTAAATAAAAATTCAGAATGCCGAATTAAGTACAAGAAGACTGACTCTTCTTACTCACTACGTTTTGAACCATTTCTGTGACACTAGTTATAGATTCCGATGCTTCACTTTAGGTTTACTGTATCCCTTGGACCTTCTTATTGACGATGAAACACAGAAATTACTTCGGAATTAAATACAAAATGCACGATGACGACTTATATACAAGAAGACTGACTCATCTTACGGTCTATGTTTTGAAACATTCCTGTGACACTAGTTATTGATTCCGAAGCTTCAGGTTTACTTTATCCCTTGAACCTTCTTATTGACGACGAAACACAGAAATTGCAACGGAATTAAATAGAAGAGGCACAATGCCGACTTAAGTACAAGAAGACTGGCTCTTCTTACTGTCTATGTTTTGAACCATTCCTGTGACACTAGTTATAGATTCCGATGCTTCACTTCAGGTGTACTGCATCCCTTGGACCTTCTTATTGACGATGAAACACAGAAATTGCAACGGAATTAATTAGAAAAGGCACAATGCCGACTTAAGTACAAGAAGACTGACTCTTCTTACTGACTAAGTTTTGAACCATTCCTGTGACACTAGTTATAGAATCCGATGCCTCACGTCAGGTTTACTGTATCCCTTGGACCTTCTAGTTGACGATGAAACACAGAAATTGCATCGGAATTAAATACAAAAGGCACAATGCCGACTTAAGTACAAGAAGACTGACTCTTCCTACTGTCTATGATTTGAACCATTACTGTGTCACTAGTTATAGATTCCGATGCTTCACTTCAGGTTTACTGTATCCTTCTGACCTTATTATTGACGATGAATCACAGAAATTGCATCGGAATTAAATAGAAAAGGCACAATGCCGACTTAAGTACAAAAAGACTGACTCTCCCTAATGTCTATGTTTTGAATCATTCCTGTGACACTAGTTATACATTCTGATGCTTCACTTCAGGTTTACTGTATCCCTCTGACCTTCTTATTGGCGATGAAACTCAGAAAATGCATCAGAATTAAATACAAAAGGCACAATGCCGACTTAAATACAAGAAGACTGACTCTTCTTACTGTCTATGATTTGAACCATTCCTGTGACACTAGTTATGGATTCTGATGCTTCACTTCAGGTTACTGTATCCCTCTGACATTCTTATTGACAATTAAACACAGAAATCGCATCGGAATTAAGTAAATAAGGCACAATGCCGACTTAAGTACAAGAAGACTGACTCTTCCTACTGTCTATGTTTTGGACCATTCCTGTGACACTAGTTATAGATTTCGATGCTTCACTTCAGGTTTACTGTATCCCTCTGACCTTCTCATTGTCGATGAAACACAGAAATTGCATCGGAAGTAAATAGAAAAAGCACAATGCCGACTTCAGTACAAGAAGACTGACCCTTCTTACTGACTATGTTTGAACCATTCCTGTGACACTAGTTATAGATTCCGATGCTTCACTTTAGGTTTACTGTATCCCTTGGACCTTCGTATTGACGATGAAACACAGAAATTGCATCGGAAATTAATAAAAAGGCACAATGCCGAATTAAGTACAAGAAGACTGACTCTTCTTACTGACTATGTTTTGAACCATTCCTGTGACACTAGTTATAGATTCCGATGCTTCACTTCAGGATTACTGTATCCTTCTGACCTTATTATTGACGATGAAACACAGAAATTGCATCGGAATTAAATAGAAAAGGCACAATGCCGACTTAAGTACAAAAAGACTGACTCTCCATAATGTCTATGTTTGAATCATTCCTGTGACACTAGTTATACATTCTGATGCTTCACTTCAGGTTTACTGTATCCCTCTGACCTTCTTATTGGCGATGAAACACAGAAATTGCACCGGAATTAAATCCAAAAGGCACAATGCCGACTTAAGTACAAGAAGACTGACTCTTGCTACTCTCTATGCTTTGAATCATTCCTGTGACACTAGTTATAGATTCCGATGCTTCACTACAGGTTTACTGTATCCCTCTGACCTTCTTATTGACGATGAAACACAGAAATTGCATCGGAATTAAATAGAAGAGGCACAATGCCGACTTAAGTACAAGAAGACTGGCTCTTCTTACTGTCTATGTTTTGAACCATTCCTGTGACACTAGTTATAGATTCCGATGCTTCACTTCAGGTGTACTGCATCCCTTGGACCTTCTTATTGACGATGAAACACAGAAATTGCAACGGAATTAATTAGAAAAGGCACAATGCCGACTTAAGTACAAGAAGACTGACTCTTCTTACTGACTAAGTTTTGAACCATTCCTGTGACACTAGTTATAGAATCCGATGCCTCACGTCAGGTTTACTGTATCCCTTGGACCTTCTAGTTGACGATGAAACACAGAAATTGCATCGGAATTAAATACAAAAGGCACAATGCCGACTTAAGTACAAGAAGACTGACTCTTCCTACTGTCTATGATTTGAACCATTACTGTGTCACTAGTTATAGATTCCGATGCTTCACTTCAGGTTTACTGTATCCTTCTGACCTTATTATTGACGATGAATCACAGAAATTGCATCGGAATTAAATAGAAAAGGCACAATGCCGACTTAAGTACAAAAAGACTGACTCTCCCTAATGTCTATGTTTTGAATCATTCCTGTGACACTAGTTATACATTCTGATGCTTCACTTCAGGTTTACTGTATCCCTCTGACCTTCTTATTGGCGATGAAACTCAGAAAATGCATCAGAATTAAATACAAAAGGCACAATGCCGACTTAAATACAAGAAGACTGACTCTTCTTACTGTCTATGATTTGAACCATTCCTGTGACACTAGTTATGGATTCTGATGCTTCACTTCAGGTTACTGTATCCCTCTGACATTCTTATTGACAATTAAACACAGAAATCGCATCGGAATTAAGTAAATAAGGCACAATGCCGACTTAAGTACAAGAAGACTGACTCTTCCTACTGTCTATGTTTTGGACCATTCCTGTGACACTAGTTATAGATTTCGATGCTTCACTTCAGGTTTACTGTATCCCTCTGACCTTCTCATTGTCGATGAAACACAGAAATTGCATCGGAAGTAAATAGAAAAAGCACAATGCCGACTTCAGTACAAGAAGACTGACCCTTCTTACTGACTATGTTTGAACCATTCCTGTGACACTAGTTATAGATTCCGATGCTTCACTTTAGGTTTACTGTATCCCTTGGACCTTCGTATTGACGATGAAACACAGAAATTGCATCGGAAATTAATAAAAAGGCACAATGCCGAATTAAGTACAAGAAGACTGACTCTTCTTACTGACTATGTTTTGAACCATTCCTGTGACACTAGTTATAGATTCCGATGCTTCACTTCAGGATTACTGTATCCTTCTGACCTTATTATTGACGATGAAACACAGAAATTGCATCGGAATTAAATAGAAAAGGCACAATGCCGACTTAAGTACAAAAAGACTGACTCTCCATAATGTCTATGTTTGAATCATTCCTGTGACACTAGTTATACATTCTGATGCTTCACTTCAGGTTTACTGTATCCCTCTGACCTTCTTATTGGCGATGAAACACAGAAATTGCACCGGAATTAAATCCAAAAGGCACAATGCCGACTTAAGTACAAGAAGACTGACTCTTGCTACTCTCTATGCTTTGAATCATTCCTGTGACACTAGTTATAGATTCCGATGCTTCACTACAGGTTTACTGTATCCCTCTGACCTTCTTATTGACGATGAAACACAGAAATTGCATCGGAATTAAATACAAAATGCACAACGCCGACTTAAGTACAAGAAGACTGACTCTTATTGCTCTCTATGTTTTGAACCATTCCTGTGACACTAGTTATAGATTCCGATGATTCACTTCAGGTTTACTGTACCCCTAGGACCTTCTTATTGACGACGAAACACAGAAATTGCATCGGAATTAAATAGAAAAGGCACAATGCCGACATAAGTACAAGAAGACTGACCGTTCCTACTGTCTATGTTTTGAACCATTCCTGTGACACTAGTTATAGATTCCGATGCTTCACTTCAGCTTTACTGTATCCCTCTGACCTTCTTATTGACGATGAAACACAGATATTGCATCGGAATTAAATACAAAATGCACAACGTAGACTTAAGTACAAGAAGACTGACTCTTATTACTCTCTATGCTTTGAACCATTCCTGTGACACTAGTAATAGATTCCGATGCTTCACTTCAGGTTTACTGTATCGCTAGGACCTTCTTATTGACGACGAAACATAGAAATTGCATCGGAATTAAATAGAAAAGGCACAATGCCGACATAAGTACAAGAAGACTTACTCTTCTTTCTGTCTATGTTTCAACCATTCCTGTGACACGGGTTATAGATTCCGATGCTTCACTTCAGGTTCACTGTATCCCTCTGACTTTCCTATTGAAGATGAAACACAGAAATTGCATCGGAATGAAATAGAAAAGGCACAATGCGGACTTGAGTACAAGAATTCTGACCTTTCTTACTATGTTTTTTGAACCATTCCTGTGACGCTAGTTATAGATTCCGATGCTTCACTTAAGGTTTACTGCATCCCTTGGACCTTCTTATTGACGATGAAAGAAAGAAATTTCATCGGAATTAAATACAAAAGGCACAATGCCGACTTAAGAACATGGAGACTGACTCTTCTTACTGTCTATGTTTGAACAACTCCTGTGACACTAGTTATAGATTCCGATGCTTCACTTCAGGTTTACTGTATCCCTTGGACCTTCTTATTGACGTTGAAACACCGAAATTCCATCGGAATTAAATACGAAAGCCACAATGCCGACATAAGTACAAGAAGACTGACTCTTCTTACTGACTATGTTTGAACAATTCCTGTGACTCCACTTATAGATTCCGATGCTTCACTTCATGTTTACTGTATCCGTCTGACCTTCTTATTGACGATGAGACACAGAAATTGCATCGGAATTAAATAGAAAAGGCACAATGCCGACTTAAGTACAAGAAGTCTGTCTCTTCTTACTGTCTATGTTTTGAACCATTCCTGTGACACTAGTTATATATTCCGATGCTTCACTTCAGGTGTACTGCATCCCTTGGACCTCCTTATTGACGATGAAACACAGAAATTGCATCGGAATTCAATAGAAAAGGCACAATGCCGACTTAAGTACAAGAAGACTGACTCTTCTTACTGACAATGTATGAACCATTCCTGTGACACTAGTTATAGATTCCGATGCTTCACTTCAGGTTTTCTGTATCCATCTGACCTTCTTGTTGGCGATGAAACACAGAATTTGCCTCGGAATGAAATAGAAAATGCTCAATGCTGACTTAAGTAGGAGAAGACTGACTCTTCTTACTGTCTATGGTTTGAACCATTCCTGAGACACTAGTTATAGATTCCGATGCTTCACTTCAGGTGTACTGTATCCCTTGGACCTTCTTATTGACGATGAAACACAGAAATTGCATCGGAATTAAATACAAAAAGGCACAATGCCGACATAAGTACAAGAAGAATGACTCTTCCTACTGTCTATGCTTTGAACCATTCCTGTGACACAAGTTATAGATTCCGATGCTTCACTTCAGTTTTCTGTATCCCTCTGACCTTCTTATTGATGATGAAACACAGAAATTGCATCGGAAATTAATACAAAAGGCACAATGCCGACTCAAGTACAAGAAGGCTGACTCTTCCTACTGTCTATGATTTTAACCATTCCTTTGACACTAGTTATACATTCCGATGCTTCACTTCAGGTTTACTGTAACCCTCTGACCTTCTTATTGACGATGAATCACAGAAATTGCATTGGAATTAAATAGAGAAGGCACAAAGCCGACTTAAGTTCAAGAAGACTGACTCTTCTTACTGACTACGTTTTGAACCATTTCTGTGACACTAGTTATAGATTCCGATGCTTCACTTCAGGTTTACTGTATCCCTCTGACCTTCGTATTGACGATGAAACACAGAAAACGCATCGGAATTAAATACAAAAGGCACAATGCCGACTTAAGTACAAGAAGACTGACTCTTCTTACTGTCTATGATTTGAACCATTCCTGTGACACTAGTTATAGATTCTGATGCTTCACTTCAGGTTACTGTATCCCTCTGACATTCTTATTGACAATTAAACACAGAAATCGCATCGGAATTAAGTAAATAAGGCACAATGCCGACTTAAGTACAAGAAGACCGACTCTTCCTACTGTCTATGTTTGAACCATTCCTGTGACACTAGTTATAGATTTCGATGCTTCACTTCAGGTTTACTGTATCCCTCTGACCTTCTCATTGACGATGAAACACAGAAATTGCATTGGAAGTAATAGAAAAAGCACAATGCCGACTTAAGTACAAGAAGACTGACTCTTCTTACTGACTATGTTTGAACCATTCCTGTGACACTAGTTATAGATTCCGATGCTTCACTTCAGGTTTACTGCATCCCTTGGACCTTCTTATTGAAGTTGAAACACAAAAATTGCATCGGAATGAAATACAAAATGCACAAAGCCGACTTAAGTACATGTAGACTAACTCTTCCTACTGTCTATGTTTTGAACCATTCCTGTGACACTAGTTATAGATTCCGATGCTTCACTTCAGGTTTACTGTATCCCTTGGACCTTCGTATTGACGATGAAATACAGAAATTGCATCGGAAATTAATAAAAATTCACAATGCCGAATTAAGTACAAGAAGACTGACTCTTCTTACTGACTATGTTTTGAACCATTCCTGTGACACTAGTTATAGATTCCGATGCTTTACTTCAGGTTTACTGTATCCCTCTGACCGTCTTATTGAGAATGAAACACAGAAATTGCATCGGAATTAAATACAAAAGGCACAATGCCGACTTAAGAACAAGAAGACTGACTCTTGCTGCTCTCTATGCTTTGAATCATTCCTGTGACACTAGTTATAGATTCCGATGCTTCACTTCAGGTTTACTGTATCCCTCTGACCTTCTTATTGACGATGAAACACAGAAATTGCATCGGAATTAAATACAAAATGCACAACGCCGACCTAAGTACAAGAAGACTGACTCTTATTACTCTCTATGTTTTGAACCATTCCTGTGACACTAGTTATAGATTCCGATGATTCACTTCAGGTTTACTGTATCCCTAGGACCTTCTTATTGATGACGAAACACTGAAATTGCATCGGAATTAAATAGAAAAGGCACAATGCCGACATAAGTACAAGAAGACTGACTGTGCCTACTGTCTATGTTTTGAACCATTCCTGTGACACTAGTTATAGATTCCGATGCTTCACTTCAGGTTTACTGTATCCCTCTGACCTTCTTATTGACGATGAAACACAGAAATTGCATCGGAATTAAATACAAAATGCACAACGCCGACTTAAGTACAAGAAGACTGACTCTTATTACTCTCTATGTTTTGAACCATTCCTGTGACACTAGTAATAGATTCCGATGCTTCATTCAGGTTTACTGTATCCCTAGGACCTTCTTATTGACGACGAAACATAGAAATTGCATCGGAATTAAATAGAAAAGGCGCAATGCCGACATAAGTACAAGAAGTCTTACTCTTCTTACTGTCTATGTTTTGAAACATTCCTGTGACACTAGTTATAGATTCCGAAGCTTCACTTCAGGTTCACTGTATCCCTCTGACCTTCCTATTGAAGATGAAACACAGAAATTGGATCGGAATGAAATAGAAAAGGCACAATGCGGACTTGAGTACAAGAATTCTGACCTTTCTTACTGTCTATGTTTTATGAACCATTCCTGTGACGCTAGATATAGATTCCGAATCTTCACTTAAGGTTTACTGCATCCCTTGGACCTTCTTATTGACGATGAAAGAAAGAAATTTCATCGGAATTAAACACAAAAGCACAATGCCGACTTAAGAACAAGGAGACTGACTCTTCTTACTGTCTATGTTTGAACAACTCCTGTGACACTAGTTATAGATTCAGATGCTGCAGTTCAGGTTTACTGTATCCCTTGGACCTCATTTTTGACGATGAAGCACAGAAATTGCATCGGAATTAAATGCAAAAGGCACAATGCCGACTTAAGTACAAGAAGAATGACACTTCCTACTGTCTATGTTTTGAACGATTCCTGTAACACTAGTTATAGATTCCGAAGCTTCGCTTCAGGTTTACTGTATCCCTCTGACCTTCTCATTGACGATGAAACACAGAAATTGCATCGGAAATAAATACAAAAGGCACAATGCCGACTCAACTAGAAGAAGACGGACTCTTCCTACTGTCTATGTTTTAAACGATTCCTGTGACACTAGTTATACATTCCGATGCTTCACTTCAGGTTTACTGTATCCCTCTGACCTTCTTATTGACGATGAAACACAGAAATTGCATCAGAATTAAATAGAAAGGGCACAATGCCGACATAAGTACAAGAAGACTTACTCTTCTTTCTGTCTATGTTTCAACCATTCCTGTGACACGGGTTATAGATTCCGATGCTTCACTTCAGGTTCACTGTATCCCTCTGACTTTCCTATTGAAGATGAAACACAGAAATTGCATCGGAATGAAATAGAAAAGGCACAATGCGGACTTGAGTACAAGAATTCTGACCTTTCTTACTGTCTATGTTTTTTGAACCATTCCTGTGACGCTAGTTATAGATTCCGATGCATCACTTAAGGTTTACTGCATCCCTTGGACCTTCTTATTGACGATGAACGAAAGAAATTTCATCGGAATTAAATACAAAAGGCACAATGCCGACTTAAGAACATGGAGACTGACTCTTCTTACTGTCTATGTTTGAACAACTCCTGTGACACTAGTTATAGATTCCGATGCTTCACTTCAGGTTTACTGTATCCCTTGGACCTTCTTATTGACGTTTAAACACCGAAATTCCATCGGAATTAAATACGAAAGCCACAATGCCGACATAAGTACAAGAAGACTGACTCTTCTTACTGACTATGTTTGAACAATTCCTGTGACTACACTTATAGATTCCGATGCTTCACTTCATGTTTACTGTATCCGTCTGACCTTCTTATTGACGATGAGACACAGAAATTGCATCGGTATTCAATAGAAAAGGCACAATGCCGACTTAAGTACAAGAAGACTGACTCTTCTTACTGACAATGTATGAACCATTCCTGTGACACTAGTTATAGATTCCGATGCTTCACTTCAGGTTTTCTGTATCCATCTGACCTTCTTGTTGGCGATGAAACACAGAATTTGCCTCGGAATGAAATAGAAAATGCTCAATGCTGACTTAAGTAGGAGAAGACTGACTCTTCTTACTGTCTATGGTTTGAACCATTCCTGAGACACTAGTTATAGATTCCGATGCTTCACTTCAGGTGTACTGTATCCCTTGGACCTTCTTATTGACGATGAAACACAGAAATTGCATCGGAATTAAATACAAAAAGGCACAATGCCGACATAAGTACAAGAAGAATGACTCTTCCTACTGTCTATGCTTTGAACCATTCCTGTGACACTAGTTATAGATTCCGATGCTTCACTTCAGGTTTTCTGTATCACTCTGACCTTCTTATTGATGATGAAACACAGAAATTGCATCGGAAATTAATACAAAAGGCACAATGCCGACTCAAGTACAAGAAGGCTGACTCTTCCTACTGTCTATGATTTTAACCATTCCTTTGACACTAGTTATACATTCCGATGCTTCACTTCAGGTTTACTGTAACCCTCTGACCTTCTTATTGACGATGAAACACAGAAATTGCATTGGAATTAAATAGAGAAGGCACAAAGCCGACTTAAGTTCAAGAAGACTGACTCTTCTTACTGACTACGTTTTGAACCATTTCTGTGACACTAGTTATAGATTCCGATGCTTCACTTCAGGTTTACTGTATCCCTCTGACCTTCGTATTGACGATGAAACACAGAAATTGCATTGAAAGTAATAGAAAAAGCACAATGCCGACTTAAGTACAAGAAGACTGACTCTTCTTACTGACTATGTTTGAACCACTCCTGTGACACTAGTTATAGATTCCGATGCTTCACTTCAGGTTTACTGTATCCCTCTGACATTCTTATTGACAATTAAACACAGAAATCGCATCGGAATTAAGTAAATAAGGCACAATGCCGACTTAAGTACAAGAAGACCGACTCTTCCTACTGTCTATGTTTGAACCATTCCTGTGACACTAGTTATAGATTTCGATGCTTCACTTCAGGTTTACTGTATCCCTCTGACCTTCTCATTGACGATGAAACACAGAAATTGCATTGGAAGTAATAGAAAAAGCACAATGCCGACTTAAGTACAAGAAGACTGACTCTTCTTACTGACTATGTTTGAACCATTCCTGTGACACTAGTTATAGATTCCGATGCTTCACTTCAGGTTTACTGTATCCCTTGGACCTTCTTATTGAAGTTGAAACACAAAAATTGCATCGGAATGAAATACAAAATGCACAATGCCGACTTAAGTACATGTAGACTAACTCTTCCTACTGTCTACGTTTTGAACCATTCCTGTGACACTAGTTATAGATTCCGATGCTTCACTTCAGGTTTACTGTATCCCTTGGACCTTCGTATTGACGATGAAATACAGAAATTGCATCGGAAATTAATAAAAATTCACAATGCCGAATTAAGTACAAGAAGACTGACTGTTCTTACTGACTATGTTTTGAACCATTCCTGTGACACTAGTTATAGATTCCGATGCTTTACTTCAGGTTTACTGTATCCCTCTGACCGTCTTATTGAGAATGAAACACAGAAATTGCATCTGAATTAAATACAATAGGCACAATGCCGACTTAAGAACAAGAAGACTGTCTCTTGCTGCTCTCTATGCTTTGAATCATTCCTGTGACACTAGTTATAGATTCCGATGCTTCACTTCAGGTTTACTGTATCCCTCTGACCTTCTTATTGACGATGAAACACAGAAATTGCATCGGAATTAAATACAAAATGTACAACGCCGACCTAAGTACAAGAAGACTGACTCTTATTACTCTCTATGTTTTGAACCATTCCTGTGACACTAGTTATAGATTCCGATGATTCACTTCAGGTTTACTGTATCCCTAGGACCTTCTTATTGACGACGAAACACTGAAATTGCATCGGAATTAAATAGAAAAGGCACAATGCCGACATAAGTACAAGAAGACTGACTGTGCCTACTGTCTATGTTTTGAACCATTCCTGTGACACTAGTTATAGATTCCGATGCTTCACTTCAGGTTTACTGTATCCCTCTGACCTTCTTATTGACGATGAAACACAGAAATTGCATCGGAATTAAATACAAAATGCACAACGCCGACTTAAGTACAAGAAGACTGACTCTTATTACTCTCTATGTTTTGAACCATTCCGGTGACACTAGTAATAGATTCCGATGCTTCACTTCAGGTTTACTGTATCCCTAGGACCTTCTTATTGACGACGAAACATAGAAATTGCATCGGAATTAAATAGAAAAGGCGCAATGCCGACATAAGTACAAGAAGACTCACTCTTCTTACTGTCTATGTTTTGAAACATTCCTGTGACACTAGTTATAGATTCCGAAGCTTCACTTCAGGTTCACTGTATCCCTCTGACCTTCCTATTGAAGATGAAACACAGAAATTGGATCGGAATGAAATAGAAAAGGCACAATGCGGACTTGAGTACAAGAATTCTGACCTTTCTTACTGTCTATGTTTTTTGAACCATTCCTGTGACGCTAGTTATAGATTCCGAATCTTCACTTAAGGTTTACTGCATCCCTTGGACCTTCTTATTGACGATGAAACACAGAAATTGCATCGGAAATAAATACAAAAGGCACAATGCCGACTCAACTAGAAGAAGACGGACTCTTCCTACTGTCTATGTTTAAACGATTCATGTGACACTAGTTATACATTCCGATGCTTCACTTCAGGTTTACTGTATCCCTCTGACCTTCTTATTGACGATGAAACACAGAAATTGCATCAGAATTAAATAGAAAGGGCACAATGCCGACTTAAGTACAAGAAGACTGACTCATCTTACTGACTATGTTTTGAACTATTTCTGTGACACTAATTATAGATTCCGATGCTTCACTTCAGGTTTACTGTATCCCTTGGACCTTCTTATTGACGATGAAACACAGAAATTGCATCGGAATTAAATAAAAAGGCACAATGCCGACTTAAGTACAAGAAGAATGACTCTTCTTACTGACTATGGTTTGAAGCATTCCTGTGACATTAGTTATAGATTCCGAAGCTTCACTTCAGGTTTACTGTATCCCTGTGACCTTCTTATTGACGATGATACACAGAAATTGCGTCGGAATTAAATACAAAAAGGCACAACGCCGACCTAAGTACAAGAAGACTGACACTTCTTACTGACTATGTTTGAACCATTCCTGTGACACTAGTAATAGATTCCGATGCTTCACTTCAGGTTTACTGTATCCCTTGGATCTTCTTATTGACGTTGAAACACCGAAATTCCATCGGAATTAAATACGAAAGGCACAATGCCGACATAAGTACAAGAAGACTGACTCTTCTTACTGACTATGTTTGAACAATTCCTGTGACTCCACTTATAGATTCCGATGCTTCACTTCATGTTTAGTGTATCGCTCTGACCTTCGTATTGACGATGAGACACAGAAATTGCATCGGAATTAAATAGAAAAGGCACAATGCCGACTTAAGTACAAGAGGTCTGGCTCTTCTTACTGTCTATGTTTTGAACCATTCCTGTGACAATAGTTATAGATTCCAATGCTTCACTTCAGGTGTACTGCATCCCTTGGACCTCCTTATTGACGATGAAACACAGAAATTGCAACGGAATTAAATAGAAAAGGCACAATGCCGACTTAAGTACAAGAAGACTGACTCTTCTTACTGACTAAGATTTGAACCATTCCTGTGACACTAGTTATAGAATCCGATGACTCACTTCAGGTTTACTGCATCCCTTGGACCTTCTTCTTGACGATGAAACACCGAAATTGCATCGGAATTAAATACAAACGGCACAATGCCGACTTAAGTACAAGAAGACTGACTCTTCTTACTGACTATGGTTTGAACCATTCCTGTGACATTAGTTATAGATTCCGAAGCTTCACTTCAGGTTTACTGTATCCCTCTGACCTTCTTATTGACGATGATACACAGAAATTGCGTCGGAATTAAATACAAAAGGCACAATGCCGACCTAAGCACAAGAAGACTGACTCTTCTTACTGACTATGTTTGAACCATTCCTGTGACACTAGTAATAGATTCCGATGCTTCACTTCAGGTTTACTGTATCCCTTGGACCTTCTTATTGACGTTGAAACACCGAAATTCCATCGGAATTAAATACGAAAGGCACAATGCCGACATAAGTACAAGAAGACTGACTCTTCTTACTGACTATGTTTGAACAATTCCTGTGACTCCACTTATAGATTCCGATGCTTCACTTCATGTTTACTGTATCCCTCTGACCTTCGTATTGACGATGAGACACAGAAATTGCATCGGAATTAAATAGAAAAGGCCCAATGCCGACTTAAGTACAAGAGGTCTGGCTCTTCTTACTGTCTATGATTTGAACCATTCCTGTGACACTAGTTATAGATTCCGATGCTTCACTTCAGGTGTACTGCATCCCTTGGACCTCCTTATTGACGATGAAACACAGAAATTGCAACGGAATTAAATAGAAAAGGCACAATGCCGACTTAAGTACAAGAAGACTGACTCTTCTTACTGACTAAGATTTGAACCATTCCTGTGACACTAGTTATAGAATCCAATGACTCACTTCAGGTTTACTGCATCCCTTGTACCTTCTTCTTGACGATGAAACACAGAAATTGCATCGGAATTAAATACAAACGGCACAATGCCGACTTAAGTACAAGAAGACTGACTCCTCCTACTGTCTATGTGTTGAACCATTACTGTGACACTAGTTATAGATTCCGATGCTTCACTTCAGGTTTACTGTATCCATCTGACCTTCATATTGACGATGAAACACAGAAATTGCATCGGAATTAAATAAATAAGGCACAATGCCGACTTAAGTACAAGAAGACTGACTCTTCTTATTGACTATGTTTCAAACATTCCTGTGACACTAGTTATAGATTCCGATGATTCACTTCAGGTTTACTGTATCCCTCTGACCGTCTTATTGACGATGAAACACAGAATTTTCACAGGAATTAAATAGAAAATCCACAATGCCGACTTAAGTACAAGAAGAATGACTCTTCCTCTTGTCTTTGTTTTGAACCACTCCTGTGACACTAGTTATAGATTCCGATGCTTCACTTCAGGTTTACTGTATCCCTCTGACCTTCTTATTGACGATGAAACACAGAAATTGCATGGGTAATAAATACAAAAGGCACAATGCCGACTTAAGTACAAGAAGACTGACTGTTCCTACTGTCTATGTTTTGAACCATTCCTGTGACACTAGTTATAGATTCCGATGCTTCACTTCAGTTTTACTGTATCCCTCTGACCTTCTTAATGACGATGAAACACAGAAAATGCATCAGAATTAAATACAAAAGGCACAATGCCGACTTAAGTACAAGAAGACTGACTCTTCTTACTGTCTATGATTTGAACCATTCCTGTGACACTAGTTATAGATTCTGATGCTTCACTTCAGGTGTACTGTATCCCTCTGACATTCTTATTGACAAATGAACACAGAAATTGCATCGGAATTAAATAAATAAGGCACAATGCCGACTTAAGTACAAGAAGACTGATTCTTCCAACTGTCTAAATTTTGAACCATTCCAGTAACACTAGTTACAGATTTCGATGCTTCACTTCAGGTTTACTGTATCCCTCTGACCTTCTCATTGACGATGAAACACAGAAATTGCATTGGAAGTAAATAGAAAAAGCATAATGCCGACTTAAGTACAAGAAGACTGACTCTTCTTACTGACTATGTTTGAACCATTCCTGTGAAACTAGTTATAGATTCCGATGCTTCACTTGAGGTTTACTGTATCCCTTGGGCCTTCTGATTGAAGTTGAAACACAAAAATTGCATCGGAATTAGATACAAAAGGCACAATGCCGACTTAAGTACATGTAGACTGACTCTTCCTACTGTCTATGTTTTGAACCATTCCTGTGACACTAGTTATAAATTCCGATGATTCACTTCAAGTTTACTGTATCCCTCTGACCGTCTTATTTACGATGAAACACAGAATTTGCATCGGAATTAAATAGAAAATCCACAATGCCGACTTAAGTACAAGAAGAATGACTCTTCCTACTGTCTTTGCTTTGAACCATTCCTGTGACACTAGTTATAGATTCCGATGCTTCACTTCAGGTTTACTGTACCCCTCTGACCTTCTTATTGACGATGAGACACAGAAATTGCATGGAAATTAAATACAAAAGGCACAATGCCCACTCAACTGGAAGAAGGCGGACTCTTCCTACTGTCTATGCTTTGAACGATTCCTGTGATACTAGTTATACATTCCCATGCTTCACTTAGAGTTTACTGTATCCCTCTGACCTTTTTATTGACGATGAAACACAGAAATTGCATCGGAATTAAATAGAAAAGGCACAATGCCGACTTAAGTACAAGAAGACTGACTCTTCTTACTGACTATGTTTTGAACCATTTCTGTGACACTAGTTATAGAATCCGATGCTTCACTTCAGGTTTACTGTATCCCATGGACCTTCTTATTGACGATGAAACACAGAAATTGCATCGGAATTTAATAAAAAGGCACAATGCCGAATTAAGTACAAGAAGACTGACTATTCATACTGACTATGTTTTGAACCATTCCTGTGACACTAGTTATACATTCCGATGCTTTACTTCTGGTTTACTGTATCCCTCTGACCTTCTTATTGACGATGAAACACAGAAATTGCATCGGAATTAAATACAAAAGGCACAATGCCGACTTAAGTACAAGAAGACTGACTCTTGCTACTCTCTATGTTTTAAATCATTCCTGTGACACTAGTTATAGATTCCGATGCTTCACTTCAGGTTTACTGTATCCCTTGGACCTTCTTATTGACGCTGAAACACCGAAATTCCATAGGAATTAAATACGAAAGGCACAATGCCGACATAAGTACAAGATGACTGACTCTTCTTACTGACTATGTTTGAACAATTCCTGTGACTCCACTTATAGATTCCGATGCTTCACTTCATGTTTACTGTATCCCTCTGACCTTCGTATTGACGATGAGACACAGAAATTGCATCGGAATTAAATAGAAAAGGCACAATGCCGACTTAAGTACAAGAGGTCTGGCTCTTCTTACTGTCTATGTTTTGAACCATTCCTGTGACACTAGTTATAGATTCCGATGCTTCACTTCAGGTGTACTGCATCCCTTGGACCTCCTTATTGACGATGAAACACAGAAATTGCAACGGAATTAAATAGAAAAGGCACAATGCCGACTTAAGTACAAGAAGACTGACTCTTCTTACTGACAAAGATTTGAACCATTCCTGTGACACTAGTTATAGAATCCGATGACTCACTTCAGGTTTACTGCATCCCTTGGACCTTCTTCTTGACGATGAAACACAGAAATTGCATCGGAATTAAATACAAACGGCACAATGCCGACTTAAGTACAAGAAGACTGACTCCTCCTACTGTCTATGTTTTGAAACATTACTGTGACACTAGTTATAGATTCCGATGCTTTACTTCAGGTTTACTGTATCCATCTGACCTTCATATTGACGATGAAACACAGAAATTGCATCGGAATTAAATAAATAAGGCACAATGCCGACTTAAGTACAAGAAGACTGACTCTTCTTATTGACTATGTTTCAAACATTCCTGTGACACTAGTTATAGATTCCGATGATTCACTTCAGGATTACTGTATCCCTCTGACCGTCTTATTGACGATGAAACACAGAATTTTCATCGGAATTAAATAGAAAATCCACAATGCCGACTTAAGTACAAGAAGTATGACTCTTCCTCTTGTCTTTGCTTTGAACCATTAATGTGACACTAGTTATAGATTCCGATGCTTCACTTCAGGTTTACTGTATCCCTCTGACCTTCTTATCGACGATGAAACACAGAAATTGCATGGGTAATAAATACAAAAGGCACAATGCCCACTCAACTAGAAGAAGACGGACTCTTCCCACTGTCTATGTTTTGAACGACTCCTGTGAAACTAGTTATACATTCCCGTGCTTCACTTCAAGTTTACTTTATCCCTCTGACCTTCTTATTGACGATGAAACACAGAAATTGCATCGGAATTATATAGAAAAGGCACAATGCCGACTTAAGTACAAGAAGACTGACTCTTCTTACTGACTATGTTTTGAACCATTTCTGTGACACTAGTTATAGATTCCGATGCTTTACTTCAGGTTTACTGTATCCTTCTGAAGCTCTTATTGAGGATGAAACACAGAAATTGCATCGAAATTAAATACAAACGGCACAATGCCGACTTAAGTACAAGAAGACTGACTCTTGCTACTCTCTATGTTTTTAATCATTCCTGTGACACTAGTTGTAGATTCTGATGCTTCACTTCAGTTTTACTGTATCCCTCTGACCTTCTTAATGACGATGAAACACAGAAAATGCATCAGAATTAAATACAAAAGGCACAATGCCGACTTAAGTACAAGAAGACTAACTCTTCTTACTGTCTATGATTTGAACCATTCCTGTGACACTAGTTATAGATTCTGATGCTTCACTTCAGGTGTACTGTATCCCTCTGACATTCTTATTGACAATTAAACACAGAAATTGCATCGGAATTCAATAAATAAGGCACAATGCCGACTTAAGTACAAGAAGACTGATTCTTCCTACTGTCTAAATTTTGAACAATTCCAGTGACACTAGTTACAGATTTCGATGCTTCACTTCAGGTTTACTGTATCAATCTGACCTTCTCATTGACGATGAAACACAGAAATTGCATTGGAAGTAAATAGAAAAAGCATAATGCCGACTTAAGTACAAGAAGACTGACTCTTCTTACTGACTATGTTTGAACCATTCCTGTGACACTAGTTATAGATTCCGATGCTTCACTTGAGGTTTACTGTATCCCTTGGGCCTTCTCATTGAAGTTGAAACACAAAAATTGCATCGGAATTAGACACAAAAGGCACAATGCCGACATAAGTACATGTAGACTGACTCTTCCTACTGTCTATGTTTTGAACCATTCCTGTGACACTAGTTATAAATTCCGATGATTCACTTCAGGTTTACTGTATCCCCCTGACCGTCTTATTTTCGATGAAACACAGAATTTGCATCGGAATTAAATAGAAAATCCACAATGCCGACTTAAGTACAAGAAGAATGACTCTTCCTACTGTCTTTGCTTTGAACCATTCCTGTGACACTAGTTATAGATTCCGATGCTTCACTTCAGGTTTACTGTATCCCTCTGACCTTCTTATTGACGATGAAACACAGAAATTGCATGGAAATTAAATACAAAAGGCACAATGCCCACTCAACTGGAAGAAGACGGACTCTTCCTACTGTCTATGCTTTGAACGATTCCTGTGATACTAGTTATACATTCCCATGCTTCACTTCAAGTTTACTGTATCCCTCTGACCTTCTTATTGACGATGAAACACAGAAATTGCATCGGAATTAAATAGAAAAGGCACAATGCCGACTTAAGTACAAGAAGACTGACTCTTCTTACTGACTATGTTTTGAACCATTTCTGTGACACTAGTTATAGAATCCGATGCTTCACTTCAGGTTTACTGTATCCCATGGACCTTCTTATTGACGATGAAACACAGAAATTGCATCGGAATTTAATAAAAAGGCACAATGCTGAATTAAGTACAAGAAGACTGACTATTCTTACTGACTATGTTTTGAACCATTCCTGTGACACTAGTTATACATTCCGATGCTTTACTTCTGGTTTACTGTATCCCTCTGACCTTCGTATTGACGAAGAAACACAGGAATTGCATCGGAATTAAAGACAAAAGGCACAATGCCGACTTAAGTACAAGAAGACTGACTCTTGCTACTCTCTATGTTTTGAATCATTCCTGTGACACTAGTTATAGATTCCGATGCTTCACTTCAGGTTTACTGTATCCCTTGGACCTCCTTTTTGACGAGGAAGCAAAGAAATTGCATCGGAATTAAATACAAAAGGCACAATGCGGACTTAAGTACAAGAAGAATGACTCTTCCTACTTTCTATATTTTGAACCATTCCTGTGACACTAGTTAAAGATTCCGCTTATTCACTGCAGGTTTACTGTATCCCTCTGACCTTCTTATTGACGATGAAACACAGAAATCGCATCGGAAATAAATACAAAAGGCACAATGCCGACTTATGTACAAGAAGACCGACTCTTCTTACTGTCTATGTTTCGAACCATTCCTATGACACTAGTTATATATTCCGATGCTTCACTTCAGGTTTACTGTATCCCTCTGACCTTCTTATTGACGATGAGGCACAGAAATTGCATCGGAAATAAGTACAAAAGGCACAATGCCGACTCAACTAGAAGAAGACGGACTCTTCCTAATGTCTATGTTTTAAACGATTCCTGTGACACTAGTTATACATTCCCTATGCTTCACTTCAGGTTTACTGTATCCCTCTGACCTTCTTATTGACGATGAAACACAAAAATTGCATCGGAATTAAATAGAAAAGGCACAATACCCACTTAAGTACAAGAAGACTGACTCTTCCTACTCTCTATGTTTGAACCATTCCTGTGACACTAGCTACAGATTCCGATGCTTCACTTCAGGTTTACTGTATCCCTCTGACCATCTTATTGACGATGAAACACAGAAATATCATCGGAATTAATTAGAAAAGGAACAATGCCGACTTAAGTACAAGAAGACTGACTCTTCTTACTGTCTATGATTAGAACCATTCCTGTGACACTAGTTATAGATTCGGATGCTTCACTTCAGGTTTACTGTATCCCTCTGACCTTCCTATTGAAGATGAAACACAGAAATTTCATCACAATTAAATAGAAAAGGCACAATGCCTACTTAAGTACAAGAAGACTGACTGTTCCTACGCTCTATGTTTTGAACCATTCCTGTGACACTAGTTATAGATTCCGATGCTTCACTTCAGGTTTACTGTATCCCTCGGACCTTCTTATTGACGATGAAACTCAGATATTGCATCGGAATTGGATACAAAAAGCACAATGCCGACTTAAGTACAAGAGGACTGACTCTTCTTACTGTCTATGTTGTGACACATTCCTGTGACACTAGTTATAGATTCCGATGATTCACTTCCGGTTTACTGTATCCCTTGGACCTTCTTATTGACGACGAATTCCAGAAATTGCATGGGAATTTAATAGTAAAGGCACAATGCCAACTAAAGTACAAGAAGACTGACTCTTCTTACTGTCTATGTTTGATCAACTCCTGTGACACAAGATATAGATTCCGATGCTTCACTTCAGGTTTACTGTATCTCTTGGACCTCCTTTTTGACGATGAAGGACAGAAATTGCATCGGAATTAAATACAAAAGGCACAATGCCGACTTAAGTACAAGAAGAATGACTCTTCCCACTGTCTATGTTTGAACCATTCCTGTGACACTAGTTATAGATTCCGATCCTTCACTTCAGGGTTACTGTATCCCTCTGACCTTCTTATTGACGATGAAACACAGAAATTGCATCGGAATTAAATACAAAAGGCACAATGCCGACTTAAGTACAAGAAGACTGACTCTTCTTTCTGTTTATGTTTTGAACCACTCCTGTGACACTAGTTATAGATTCCGATGCTTCACTTCAGGTTTACTGTAACCCTCCGACCTTCTTATTGACGATGAAACACAGAAATTGCATCGGAAATAAATACAAAAGGCACAATGCCGACTCAACTAGAAGAAGACGGACTCTTCCTACTGTCTATGTTTTGAACGAATCCAGTGACACTAGTTATACATTCCGATGCATCACTTTAGGTTTACTGTATCCCTCTGACCTTCTTATTGACGATGAAACACAGAAATGGCATCGGAATTAAATAGAAAAGGCATAATGCCGACTTAAGTACAAAAAGACTGACTCTTCTTACTGACTATGTTTTGAACCATTTCTGTGACACTAATTATAGATTCCGATGCTTCACTTCAGGTTTACTGTATCCCTTGGACCTTCTTATCGACGACGAAACACAGAAATTGCATCGGAATTAAATAAAAAGGCACAATGCAGAATTATGTACAAGAAGACTGACTCTTCTTACTGACTATGTTTTGAACCATTCCTGTGACACTAGTTATAGATTCCGATGCTTCACTTCAGGTTTACTGTATCCCTCTGACCTTCTTATTGACGATGAAACACAGAAATTGCATCGGAATTAAATACAAAAGGCACAATGCCGCCTTAAGTACAAGAAGACTGACTCTTCCTACTCTCTATGATTTGAACCATTCCTGTGACCCTAGTTATAGATTCCGATGCTTCACTTCAGGTTTACTGTCTCCCTCTGACCTTCTTTTTGACGATGAGACACAGAAATTGCATCGGAATTAAAGACAAAAGGCACAATGCCGACTTAAGTACAAGAAGACTGTCTCTTATTACTGTCTATGTTTTGAACCATTCCTGTGACACTAGTTATGGATTCCGGTGCTTCACTTCAGGTTTACTGTATCCCTAGGACCTTCTTATTGACGACAAAACACAGAAATTGCATCGGAATTAAATAGAAAAGGCACAATGCCGAGTAAAGTACAAGAAGACTGACCCATCCTATTGTCTATGTTTTGAACCATTCCTGTGACACTAGTTATAGATTTCGATGCTTCACTTCAGGTTTTCTGTATCCCTCTGACCTTCTCATTGACGATGAAACATAGAAATTGCATCGGAATTAGATACAAAAAGCACAATGCCGACTTCAGTAGATAAGGTCTGACTCTTCTTACTGTCTATATTATGAAACATTCCTGTGATACTAGTTATAGATTCTGATGCTTCACTTCATGTTTACTGAATCCCTTGGACCTTCTTATTGACGACGAAACACAGAAATTGCATCGGAATTAAATAGAAAAGGCACAATGCCGAGTAAAGTACAAGAAGACTGACCCATCCTATTGTCTATGTTTTGAACCATTCCTGTGACACTAGTTATAGATTCCGATGCTTCACTTCAGGTTTACTGTATCCCTCTGACCATCGTATTGACCATGTAACACAGAAATTGCATCGGAATTAATTAGAAAAGGCACAATGCCGACTTAAGTTCACGAAGACCGACTCTTCTTACTGTCTAAGTTTTGAACCATTTATGTGACACTAGTTATAGATTCCGATGCTTCACTTCAGGTTTACTGTATCCCTCTGACCTTCCGATTGAAGATGAAACACAGAAATTGCATCGGAATTAATTAGAAATGGCACAATGCTGACTTAACTACAAGAATACTGACTCTTCTTACTGTCTATGTTATGAACAACTCCTGTGACACTAGTTATGGATTCCGATGCTTCACTTCAGGTTTACTGTATCCCATGGACCTCCTTTTTGACGATGAAACACAGAAATTGCATGGGAATTAAATACAAAAGGCACATTGCCGACTTAAGTACAAAAAGAATGACTCTTCCTACTGTCTATTTTTTGAACCATTCCTGTGACACTAGTTGTAGATACCGATGCCTCACTTCAGGTTTACTGTATCCCTCTGACCTTCTTATTGACGATGAAACACAGAAATTGCATCGTAATTAAATACAAAGTGAACAATGCCGACTTATATACTAGAAGACTGACTCATCTTACTGTCTATGTTTTGAACCATTCCTGTGACACTAGTTATTGATTCCGATGCTTCAGGTTTACTGTATCCGTTGGACCTTCTTATTGACGACGAAACACAGAAATTGCAACGGAATTAAATAGAAAAGGCACAATGCCGACGTAAGTACAAGAGAACTGACTCTTCTTACTGTCTACGTTTTGAAACATTCCTGTGACACTACTTATAGATTCCGATGCCTCACTTCAGGTTTACTGTATCATTTGGACCTTCTTCTTGACGATGAAACACAGAAATTGCATCGGAATTAAATACAAAAAGCACAATGCGGACTTAAGTACAAGAAAACTGACTCTTCTTACTGTCTATGTTTTGAACCATTCCTGTGACACTAGTTATAGATTCCGATGCTTCACATCAGGTGCACTGGATCCCTCGGACATTCTTATTGACGATGAAACACAGAAATCGCATCGGAATTAAATAAAAAAAGCACAATGCAGACTTAAGTACAAGAAGACTGACTCTTCTTACTGACTATGTTTGAACCATTACTGTAACACTAGTTATAGATTCCGATGCTTCACTTCAGGTTTACTGTATCCCATGGAACTTCTTATTGACGTTGAAACACAAAAATTGCATCGGAATTAAATACAAAAGGCACAATGCCGACTTAAGTACATGTAGACTGACTCTTCCTACTGTCTATGTTTTGAACCATTCCTGTGACGCTAGTAATAGATTCCGATGATTCACTTCAGGTTTACTGTATCCCTCTGACCGTCTTATTGACGATGAAACTCAGAAATTGCATCGGAATTAAATACAAAAGGCACAATGCCGACTTAAGTACAAGAAGACTGACTCTTATTGCTCTCTATGTTTTGAACCATTCCTGTGACACTAGTTATAGATTCCGATGCCTCACTTCAGGTTTACTGTATCCCTAGGACCTTCTTATTGACGACGAAACACAGAAATTGCATCGGAATTAAATAGAAAAGGCACAATGCCGACTTAAAGTACAAGAAGACTGACTGTTCCTACTGTCTATACTTTGAACCATTCCTGTGACACTAGTTATAGATTCCGATGCTTCACTTCAGGTTTACTGTATCCCTCTGACCTTCTTATTGACGATGAAACACAGAAATGGCATCGGAATTAAATACAAAAGGCACAATGCCGACTTGAGTACAAGAAGACTGACTCTTATTACTCTCTATGTTTTGAACTATTCCTGTGACACTAGTTATAGATTCCGATGCTTCACTTCAGGTTTACTGTATCCCTCGGACCTTCTCATTGACGACGAAACACAGAAATTGCATCGGAATTAAATAGAAAAGGCACAATGCCGACTTAAGTACAAGAAGAATGACTCTTCTTACTGTCTTTGCTTTGAACCATTCCTGTGACACTAGTTATAGATTCCGATGCTTCACTTCAGGTTTACTGTATCCCTCTGACCTTCTTATTGACGATGAAACACAGAAATTGCATGGAAATTAAATACAAAAGGCACAATGCCCACTCAACTGGAAGAAGACGGACTCTTCCTACTGTCTATGATTTGAACGATTCCTGTGATACTAGTTATACATTCCCATGCTTCACTTCAAGTTTACTGTATCCCTCTGACCTTCTTATTGACGATGAAACACAGAAATTGCATCGGAATTAAATAGAAAAGGCACAATGCCGACTTAAGTACAAGAAGACTGACTCTTCTTACTGACTATGTTTTGAACCATTTCTGTGACACTAGTTATAGAATCCGATGCTTCACTTCAGGTTTACTGTATCCCATGGACCTTCTTATTGACGATGAAACACAGAAATTGCATCGGAATTTAATAAAAAGGCACAATGCTGAATTAAGTACAAGAAGACTGACTATTCTTACTGACTATGTTTTGAACCATTCCTGTGACACTAGTTATACATTCCGATGCTTTACTTCTGGTTTACTGTATCCCTCTGACCTTCGTATTGACGAAGAAACACAGGAATTGCATCGGAATTAAATACAAAAGGCACAATGCCGACATAAGTACAAGAAGACTGACTCTTGCTACTCTCTATGTTTTGAATCATTCCTGTGACACTAGTTATAGATTCCGATGCTTCACTTCAGGTTTACTGTATCCCTTGGACCTCCTTTTTGACGAGGAAGCAAAGAAATTGCATCGGAATTAAATACAAAAGGCACAATGCGGACTTAAGTACAAGAAGAATGACTCTTCCTACTTTCTATATTTTGAACCATTCCTGTGACACTAGTTAAAGATTCCGCTTCTTCACTGCAGGTTTACTGTATCCCTCTGACCTTCTTATTGACGATGAAACACAGAAATCGCATCGGAAATAAATACAAAAGGCACAATGCCGACTTATGTACAAGAAGACCGACTCTTCTTACTGTCTATGTTTCGAACCATTCCTATGACACTAGTTATATATTCCGATGCTTCACTTCAGGTTTACTGTATCCCTCTGACCTTCTTATTGACGATGAGGCACAGAAATTGCATCGGAAATAAGTACAAAAGGCACAATGCCGACTCAACTAGAAGAAGACGGACTCTTCCTAATGTCTATGTTTTAAACGATTCCTGTGACACTAGTTATACATTCCCTATGCTTCACTTCAGGTTTACTGTATCCCTCTGACCTTCTTATTGACGATGAAACACAAAAATTGCATCGGAATTAAATAGAAAAGGCACAATACCCACTTAAGTACAAGAAGACTGACTCTTCCTACTCTCTATGTTTTGAACCATTCCTGTGACACTAGCTACAGATTCCGATGCTTCACTTCAGGTTTACTGTATCCCTCTGACCATCTTATTGACGATGAAACACAGAAATATCATCGGAATTAATTAGAAAAGGAACAATGCCGACTTAAGTACAAGAAGACTGACTCTTCTTACTGTCTATGATTAGAACCATTCCTGTGACACTAGTTATAGATTCGGATGCTTCACTTCAGGTTTACTGTATCCCTCTGACCTTCCTATTGAAGATGAAACACAGAAATTTCATCACAATTAAATAGAAAAGGCACAATGCCTACTTAAGTACAAGAAGACTGACTGTTCCTACGCTCTATGTTTTGAACCATTCCTATGACACTAGTTATAGATTCCGATGCTTCACTTCAGGTTTACTGTATCCCTCGGACCTTCTTATTGACGATGAAACTCAGATATTGCATCGGAATTGGATACAAAAAGCACAATGCCGACTTAAGTACAAGAGGACTGACTCTTCTTACTGTCTATGTTGTGACACATTCCTGTGACACTAGTTATAGATTCCGATGATTCACTTCCGGTTTACTGTATCCCTTGGACCTTCTTATTGACGACGAATTCCAGAAATTGCATGGGAATTTAATAGTAAAGGCACAATGCCAACTAAAGTACAAGAAGACTGACTCTTCTTACTGTCTATGTTTGATCAACTCCTGTGACACAAGATATAGATTCCGATGCTTCACTTCAGGTTTACTGTATCTCTTGGACCTCCTTTTTGACGATGAAGGACAGAAATTGCATCGGAATTAAATACAAAAGGCACAATGCCGACTTAAGTACAAGAAGAATGACTCTTCCCACTGTCTATGTTTGAACCATTCCTGTGACACTAGTTATAGATTCCGATCCTTCACTTCAGGGTTACTGTATCCCTCTGACCTTCTTATTGACGATGAAACACAGAAATTGCATCGGAATTAAATACAAAAGGCACAATGCCGACTTAAGTACAAGAAGACTGACTCTTCTTTCTGTTTATGTTTTGAACCACTCCTGTGACACTAGTTATAGATTCCGATGCTTCACTTCAGGTTTACTGTAACCCTCCGACCTTCTTATTGACGATGAAACACAGAAATTGCATCGGAAATAAATACAAAAGGCACAATGCCGACTCAACTAGAAGAAGACGGACTCTTCCTACTGTCTATGTTTTGAACGAATCCAGTGACACTAGTTATACATTCCGATGCATCACTTTAGGTTTACTGTATCCCTCTGACCTTCTTATTGACGATGAAACACAGAAATGGCATCGGAATTAAATAGAAAAGGCATAATGCCGACTTAAGTACAAAAAGACTGACTCTTCTTACTGACTATGTTTTGAACCATTTCTGTGACACTAATTATAGATTCCGATGCTTCACTTCAGGTTTACTGTATCCCTTGGACCTTCTTATCGACGACGAAACACAGATATTGCATCGGAATTAAATAAAAAGGCACAATGCCGAATTATGTACAAGAAGACTGACTCTTCTTACTGACTATGTTTTGAACCATTCCTGTGACACTAGTTATAGATTCCGATGCTTCACTTCAGGTTTACTGTATCCCTCTGACCTTCTTATTGACGATGAAACACAGAAATTGCATCGGAATTAAATACAAAAGGCACAATGCCGCCTTAAGTACAAGAAGACTGACTCTTCCTACTCTCTATGATTTGAACCATTCCTGTGACCCTAGTTATAGATTCCGATGCTTCACTTCAGGTTTACTGTCTCCCTCTGACCTTCTTTTTGACGATGAGACACAGAAATTGCATCGGAATTAAAGACAAAAGGCACAATGCCGACTTAAGTACAAGAAGACTGTCTCTTATTACTGTCTATGTTTTGAACCATTCCTGTGACACTAGTTATGGATTCCGGTGCTTCACTTCAGGTTTACTGTATCCCTAGGACCTTCTTATTGACGACAAAACACAGAAATTGCATCGGAATTAAATAGAAAAGGCACAATGCCGAGTAAAGTACAAGAAGACTGACCCATCCTATTGTCTATGTTTTGAACCATTCCTGTGACACTAGTTATAGATTTCGATGCTTCACTTCAGGTTATCTGTATCCCTCTGACCTTCTCATTGACGATGAAACATAGAAATTGCATCGGAATTAGATACAAAAAGCACAATGTCGACTTCAGTAGATAAGGTCTGACTCTTCTTACTGTCTATATTATGAAACATTCCTGTGATACTAGTTATAGATTCTGATGCTTCACTTCATGTTTACTGAATCCCTTGGGCCTTCTTATTGACGACGAAACACAGAAATTGCATCGGAATTAAATAGAAAAGGCACAATGCCGAGTAAAGTACAAGAAGACTGACCCATCCTATTGTCTATGTTTTGAACCATTCCTGTGACACTAGTTATAGATTCCGATGCTTCACTTCAGGTTTACTGTATCCCTCTGACCATCGTATTGACCATGTAACACAGAAATTGCATCGGAATTAATTAGAAAAGGCACAATGCCGACTTAAGTTCACGAAGACCGACTCTTCTTACTGTCTAAGTTTTGAACCATTTATGTGACACTAGTTATAGATTCCGATGCTTCACTTCAGGTTTACTGTATCCCTCTGACCTTCCGATTGAAGATGAAACACAGAAATTGCATCGGAATTAATTAGAAATGGCACAATGCTGACTTAACTACAAGAATACTGACTCTTCTTACTGTCTATGTTATGAACAACTCCTGTGACACTAGTTATGGATTCCGATGCTTCACTTCAGGTTTACTGTATCCCATGGACCTCCTTTTTGACGATGAAACACAGAAATTGCATGGGAATTAAATACAAAAGGCACAATGCCGACTTAAGTACAAGAAGAATGACTCTTCCTACTGTCTATTTTTTGAACCATTCCTGTGACACTAGTTGTAGATACCGATGCTTCACTTCAGGTTTACTGTATCCCTCTGACCTTCTTATTGACGATGAAACACAGAAATTGCATCGTAATTAAATACAAAGTGAACAATGCCGACTTATATACTAGAAGACTGACTCATCTTACTGTCTATGTTTTGAACCATTCCTGTGACACTAGTTATTGATTCCGATGCTTCAGGTTTACTGTATCCGTTGGACCTTCTTATTGACGACGAAACACAGAAATTGCAACGGAATTAAATAGAAAAGGCACAATGCCGACGTAAGTACAAGAGAACTGACTCTTCTTACTGTCTACGTTTTGAAACATTCCTGTGACACTACTTATAGATTCCGATGCCTCACTTCAGGTTTACTGTATCATTTGGACCTTCTTCTTGACGATGAAACACAGAAATTGCATCGGAATTAAATACAAAAAGCACAATGCGGACTTAAGTACAAGAAAACTGACTCTTCTTACTGTCTATGTTTTGAACCATTCCTGTGACACTAGTTATAGATTCCGATGCTTCACATCAGGTGCACTGGATCCCTCGGACATTCTTATTGACGATGAAACACAGAAATCGCATCGGAATTAAATAGAAAAAGCACAATGCAGACTTAAGTACAAGAAGACTGACTCTTCTTACTGACTATGTTTGAACCATTACTGTAACACTAGTTATAGATTCCGATGCTTCACTTCAGGTTTACTGTATCCCATGGAACTTCTTATTGACGTTGAAACACAAAAATTGCATCGGAATTAAATACAAAAGGCACAATGCCGACTTAAGTACATGTAGACTGACTCTTCCTACTGTCTATGTTTTGAACCATTCCTGTGACGCTAGTTATAGATTCCGATAATTCACTTCAGGTTTACTGTATCCCTCTGACCGTCTCATTGACGATGAAACTCAGAAATTGCATCGGAATTAAATACAAAAGGCACAATGCCGACTTAAGTACAAGAAGACTGACTCTTATTGCTCTCTATGTTTTGAACCATTCCTGTGACACTAGTTATAGATTCCGATGCCTCACTTCAGGTTTACTGTATCCCTAGGACCTTCGTATTGACGACGAAACACAGAAATTGCATCGGAATTAAATAGAAAAGGCACAATGCCGACTTAAAGTACAAGAAGACTGACTGTTCCTACTGTCTATACTTTGAACCATTCCTGTGACACTAGTTATAGATTCCGATGCTTCACTTCAGGTTTACTGTATCCCTCTGACCTTCTTATTGACGATGAAACACAGAAATGGCATCGGAATTAAATACAAAAGGCACAAAGCCGACTTGAGTACAAGAAGACTGACTCTTATTACTCTCTATGTTTTGAACTATTCCTGTGACACTAGTTATAGATTCCGATGCTTCACTTCAGGTTTACTGTATCCCTCGGACCTTCTCATTGACGACGAAACACAGAAATTGCATCGGAATTAAATAGAAAAGGCACAATGCCGACTTATGTACAAGAAGACTGACTGTTCCTACAGTCTATGTTTTGAACCATTCCTCTGGCACTAGTTATAGATTTCGATGCTTCACTTCAGGTTTACTGTATCCCTCTGACCTTCATATTGCCGATGAAACACAGAAATTGCATCGGAATTAGATACAAAAAGCACAATGCAGACTTAAGTACAAGAGGACTGACTCTTCTTACTGTCTATATTTTGAAACATTCCGTGACACTAGTTATAGATTCCGATGCTTCACTTCAGGTTTACTGTATCCCTTCGACCTTCGTATTGACGATGAAACACAGAAATTGCATCGGAATTAAATAGAAAAGGCACAATGCCGACTAAAGTACAAGAAGACTGACCCATCCCATTGTCTATGTTTTGAACCATTCCTGTGACACTAGTTATAGATTCCGATGCTTCACTTCAGGTTTACTGTATCCCTTGGACCTTCTTATTGACGATGAAACAAAGAAATTTCATCGGAATAAAACACAAAAGGCACAATGCCGACTTAAGTACAAGAAGACTGACTCCTCCCAATGTCTATGTTTGAACCATTCCTGTGACACTAGTTATAGATTCCGATGCTTCACTTCAGGTTTACTGTATCCCTCTTACCTTATTATTGATGATGAAACACAGTAATTGCATCGGAAATAAATACAAATGGCACAATGCCTACTCAACTAGAAGAAGACGGACTCTTCCTACAGTCTATGTTTTGAACGATTCCTGTGACACTAGTTATACATTCCGATGCTTCTCTTCAGGTTTACTGTATCCCTCTGATATTCTTATTGACGATGAAACACAGAAATTACATCGGAATTAAATACAAAAAGCACAATTCCGACTTAAGTACAAGAGGACTGACTCTTCCTACTGTCTATGCCTTGAAACATTCCTGTGACACAAGTTATAGATTCCGATGCCTCACTGCAGGTTTACTGTATCCCTTGGACCTTCTTATTGACGACGAAACACGGAAATTGCATCGGAATCAAATAGAAAAGGCACTATGCCAACTTAAGTACAAGATGACTGACCCTTCCTATTGTCTATGTTTTGAACCATTCCTGTGACACTAGTTATAGATTCCAATGCTTCACATCAGGTTTACTGTATCCCTCTGTCCTTCTTATTGAAGATGAAACACAGAAATTGCATCGGAATTAAATACAAAAGGCACACTGCCGACTTAGGTACAAGAAGACTGACCCTTCCTACTGTCTATGTTTTGAACCAATCCTCTGACACTAGTTATAGATTCCGATGCTTCACTTCAGGTTTACAGTATCCCTGGGACCTTCTTATTGACGACGAAACACAGAAACTGCATCGGAATTAAATAGAAATGGTTCAATGCCGACTTAAGTACAAGAAGATTGACTCATCCTACTGTCTATGTTTTGAACCATTCCTGTGACACTAGTTATAGATTCCGATGCTTGACTTCAGGATTACTGTAGCCCTCTGACCTTCTTATTGACGATGAAACACAGAAAATGCATCGGAATTAGATACAAAAAGCACAATGCCGACTTAAGTACAAGAGGACTGACTCTTCTTACTGTCTATGCTTTGAAACATTCCTGTGACACTTGTTATAGATTCCGATGTTTCACTTTAGGTTTACTGAATCCCTTGGACCTTATTATTGACGACGAAACACAGAAATTGCATCGGAATTAAAAACAAAAGGCACAATGCCGACTTAAGTACAAGATAAATGACTCTTCCTAATGTCTATGCCTTGAACCATTCCTGTGACACTAGTTATAGATTCCGATGCTTCACTTCAAGTTTACTGTATGCCTCTGACCTTCCTATTGAAGATGAAGCAAAGAAATTTCATGGGAATTAAATACAGAAGGCACAATGCCGACTTAAGTACAAGAAGACTGTCTCTTATTACTGTCTATGTTTTGAACCATTCCTGTGACACTAGTTATGGATTCCGGTGCTTCACTTCAGGTTTACTGTATCCCTAGGACCTTCTTATTGACGACAAAACACAGAAATTGCATCGGAATTAAATAGAAAAGGCACAATGCCGACTTAAATTCACGAAGACCGACTCTTCTTACTGTCTATGTTTTGAACCATTTATGTGACACTAGTTATAGATTCCGATGCTTCACTTCAGGTTTACTGTATCCCTCTGACCTTCCGATTGAAGATGAAACACAGAAATTGCATCGGAATTAATTAGAAATGGCACAATGCTGACTTAACTACAAGAATACTGACTCTTCTTACTGTCTATGTTATGAACAACTCCTGTGACACTAGTTATGGATTCCGATGCTTCACTTCAGGTTTACTGTATCCCATGGACCTCCTTTTTGACGATGAAACACAGAAATTGCATCGGAATTAAATACAAAAGGCACAATGCCGACTTAAGTACAAGAAGAATGACTCTTCCTACTGTCTATGTTTTGAACCATTCCTGTGACACTAGTTGTAGATACAGATGCTTCACTTCAGGTTTACTGTATCCCTCTGACCTTCTTATTGACGATGAAACACAGAAATTGCATCGGAATTAAATACAAAATGAACAATGCCGACTTAAATACAAGAAGACTGTCTCTTATTACTGTTTATGTTTTGAACCATTCTTGTGACACTAGTTATAGATTCCGATGCTTCACTTCAGGTTTACTGTATCCCTTGGACATTATTATTGCCGATGAGACACAGAAATTGCATCGGAATTAAATACAAAAGGCACAATGCCGACTTATATACTAGAAGACTGACTCATCTTACTGTCTAAGTTTTGAACCATTCCTGTGACACTAGTTATTGATTCCGATGCTTCAGGTTTACTGTATCCGTTGGACCTTCTTATTGACGACGAAACACAGAAATTGCAACGGAATTAAATAGAAAAGGCACAATGCCGACGTAAGTACAAGAGAACTGACTCTTCTTACTGTCTACGTTTTGAAACATTCCTGTGACACTACTTATAGATTCCGATGCCTCACTTCATTTTTACTGTATCATTTGGACCTTCTTCTTGACGATGAAACACAGAAATTGCATCGGAATTAAATACAAAAAGCACAATGCGGACTTAAGTACAAGAAGACTGACTCTTTCTACTGTCTATGTTTTGAACCATTCCTGTGACACTAGTTATAAATTCCGATATTTCACTTCAGGTTTACTGTATCCATATGACCTTCTTATTGACGATGAAACACAGAAGTTGCATCAGAATTAAATAGAAAATGCACAATGCCGACTTACGTACAAGAAGTCTGACTCTTCCTACTGTCTATGTTTTGAATCATCCTGTGACACTAGTTATACATTCTGATGCTTCACTTCAGGTTTACTGTATCCCTCAGACCTTCTCATTGACGATGAAACACAGAAAATGCATCAGAATTAAATACAAAAGGCACAATGCCGACTTAAGTACAAGAAGACTGACTCTTCTTACTGACTATGTTTCAACCATTACTGTAACACTAGTTATAGATTCCGATGCTTTACTTCAGGTTTACGGTATCCCACGGAACTTCTTATTGACGTTGAAACACAAAAATTGCATCGGAATTAAATACAAAAGGCACAATGCCGACTTAAGTACATGTAGACTAACTCTTCCTACTGTCTATGTTTTGAACCATTCCTGTGACGCTAGTTATAGATTCCGATGATTCACTTCAGGTTTACTGTATCCCTCTGACCGTCTTATTGACGATGAAACACAGAAATTGCACCGGAAATCAATAGAAAAGCCACAATGCCGACTTAAATACAAGATGAATGACCCTTCCTACTGTTCTATGTTTGAACCATTCCTGTGACACTACTTATAGATTCGATGCTTCACTTCAGGTTTACTGTATCCCTCTGACCTTCTTATTGACGATGAAACACAGAAATTGCATCGGAATTATATAGAAAAGGCACAATGCCGACTTAAGTACAAGAAGACTGACTCTTATTTCTCTCTATGTTTTGAACCATTCCTGTGACACTAGTTATAGATTCCGATGCCTCACTTCAGGTTTACTGTATCCCTAGGACCTTCTTATTGACGACGAAACACAGAAATTGCATCGGAATTAAATAGAAAAGGCACAATGCCAACTTAAAGTAAAAGAAGACTGACTGTTCCTACTGTCTATACTTTGAACCATTCCTGTGACACTAGTTATAGATTCCGATGCTTCACTTCAGGTTTACTGTATCCCTCTGACCTTCTTATTGACGATGAAACACAGAAATGGCATCGGAATTAAATACAAAAGGCACAATGCCGACTTGAGTACAAGAAGACTGACTCTTATTACTCTCTATGTTTTGAACTATTCCTGTGACACTAGTTATAGATTCCGATGCTTCACTTTAGGTTTACTGTATCCCTCGGACCTTCTCATTGACGACGAAACACAGAAATTGCATCGGAATTAAATAGAAAATGCACAATGCTGAATTATGTACAAGAAGACTGACTGTTCCTACAGTCTATGTTTTGAACCATTCCTCTGGCACTAGTTATAGATTTCGATGCTTCACCTCAGGTTTACTGTATCCCTCTTCCCTTCATATTGCCGATGAAACACAGAAATTGCATCGGAATTAGATACAAAAAGCACAATGCAGACTTAAGTACAAGAGGACTGACTCTTCTTACTGTCTATATTTTGAAACATTCCTGTGACACTAGTTATAGATTCCGATGCTTCACTTCAGGTTTACTGTATCCCTTCGACCTTCGTATTGACGATGAAACACAGAAATTGCATCGGAATTAAATAGAAAAGGCACAATGCCGACTAAAGTACAAGAAGACTGACCCATCCCATTGTCTATGTTTTGAACCATTCTTGTGACACTAGTTATAGATTCCGATGCTTCACTTCAGGTTTACTGTATCCCTTGGACATTCTTATTGACGATTAAACAAAGAAATTTCATCGGAATAAAATACAAAAGGCACAATGCCGACTTAAGTACAAGAAGACTGACTCTTCTTACTATGTTTGAACAACTCCTGTGACACTAGTTATAGATTGCAATACTTCACTTCAGGTTTACTGTATCCCTTGGACCTCCTTTTTTACGATGAAACACAGAAATTGCGCGGAATTAAATACAAAAGGCACAATGGCGACTTAAGTACAAGAAGAATGACTCCTCCTACTGTCTATGTTTGAACCATTCCTGTGACACTAGTTATAGATTCCAATGCTTCACTTCAGGTTTACTGTATCCCTCAGACCTTATTATTGATGATGAAACACAGTAATTGCATCGGAAATAAATACAAATGGCACAATGCCGACTCAACTAGAAGAAGACGGACTTTTCCTACAGTCTATGTTTTGAACGATTCCTGTGACACTAGTTATACATTCCGATGCTTCTCTTCAGGTTTACTGTATCCCTCTGATATTCTTATTGACGATGAAACACAGAAATTACATCGGAATTAAATACAAAAAGCACAATTCCGACTTAAGTACAAGAGGACTGACTCTTCTTACTGTCTATGCCTTGAAACATTCCTGTGACACAAGTTATAGATTCCGATGCCTCACTCCAGGTTTACTGTATCCCTTGGACCTTCTTATTGACGACGAAACACGGAAATTGCATCGGAATGAAATAGAAAAGGCACAATGCCGACTTAAGTACAAGATGACTGACCCTTCCTATTGTCTATGTTTTGAAACATTCCTGTGACACTAGTTATAGATTCCAATGCTTCACATCAGGTTTACTGTATCCCTCTGTCCTTCTTATTGAAGAGGAAACACAGAAATAGCATCGGAATTAAATACAAAAGGCACAATGCCGACTTAGGTACAAGAAGACTGACCCTTCTTACTGTCTATGTTTTGAACCATTCCTCTGACACTAGTTATAGATTCAGATGCTTCACTTCAGGTTTACAGTATCCCTTGCACCTTCTTATTGACGACGAAACACAGAAACTGCATCGGAATTAAATAGAAATGGTTCAATGCCGACTTAAGTACAAGAAGATTGACTCATCCTACTGTCTATGTTTTGAACCATTCCTGTGACACTAGTTATAGATTCCGATGCTTGACTTCAGGATTACTGTAGCCCTCTGACCTTCTTATTGACGATGAAACACAGAAAATGCATCGAAATTAGATACAAAAAGCACAATGCCGACTTAAGTACAAGAGGACTGACTCTTCTTACTGTCTATGATTTGAAACATTCCTGTGACACTTGTTATAGATTCCGATGTTTCACTTCTGGTTTACTGTATCCCTTGGACCTTATTATTGACGACGAAACACAGAAATTGCATCGGAATTAAAAACAAAAGGCACAATGCCGACTTAAGTACAAGATAAATGACTCTTCCTAATGTCTATGCCTTGAACCATTCCTGTGACACTAGTTATAGATTCCGATGCTTCACTTCAGGTTTACTGTATCCCTCTGACCTTCCTATTGAAGATGAAGCAAAGAAATTTCATGGGAATTAAATACAGAAGGCACAATGCCGACTTAAGTACAAGAAGACTGACTCTTCTTACTGTCTATGTTTGAACAACTCCTTTGACACTAGTTATGGATTCCGATCCTTCACTTCAGGTTTACTGTATCCCTTGGACCTTCTTATTGACGAAGAAACACAGATATTGCATCGGAATTAAATAACAAGGCACAATGCCGAATTAAGAACAAGAAGACTGACTCTTCTTACTGACTATGTTTTGAACCATTCCTGTGTCACTAGTTATAGAAACCGATGCTTCACTTCAGGTTTACTGTATCCCTCTGATCTTCTTATTGACGATGAAACACAGAAATTGCATCGGAATTAAATACAAAAAGCTCAATTCCGACTTAAGTACAAGAGGATTGACTCTTCTTACTGTCTATGACTTGAAACATTCCTGTGACACATGTTATAGATTCTGATGCCTCACTTCAAGTTTACTGTATCCCTTGGACCTTCTTATTGACGACGAAACACAGAAATTGCATCGGAATTAAATAGAAAAGGCACAATGCCGACTTAAGTACAAGAAGAATGACTCTTCCTACTGTCTATGTTTTGAACCATTCCTGTGACACTAGTTACACATTCCGATGCTTCACTTCAGGTTTACTGTACCCCTCTGACCTTGTTATTGATGATGAAACACTGAAATTGCATCGCAAATAAATACAAAAGGCACAATGCCGACTCAAGTACAAGAAGACTGACTCTTCCAACTGTCTATGCTTTGAACCATTCCCGTGACACTAGTTACACATTCCGATGCTTCACTTCAGGTTTACTGTATCCCTTGGACCTTCTTATTGACGATGAAACACAGAAATTGCATCTGAATTAAATAGAAAAAGGCACAATGCCGACTTAAGTACAAGAGGACTGACTCTTCATACTGTCTATGTTTGAACCATTTCTGTGACACTAGATATATTTTCCGATGCTTCACTGCAGGTTTACTGTATCCCTCTTACCTTCCTATTGAGGATGAAACACTGAAATTGCATCGGAATTAAATACAAAAGGCACAATGCCGACTTAAGTACAAGAAGAATGACTCTTCTTACTGTCTATGTTTGAACAATTCCTGTGACACTAGTTATACATTCCGATGCTTCACTTCCGGTTTACTGTATCCCTCTGACCTTCCTATTGAAGATGAAACACAGAAATTGCATCAGAATTAAATATAAAAGGCACAATGCCGACTTAAGTACAAGAAGACTGGCTCTTCTTACTGTCTATGTTTTGAACCATTTCTGTGACTCTAGTTATACTTTCCGATGCTTCACTTCAGGTTTACTGTATCCCTTGGACCTTCTTATTGACGATGAAACACAGAAATTGCATCGGAATTAAATACAAAAGCCACAATGCCGACTTAGGTACAAGAAGACTGACTCTTCTTATTGTCTATGTTTTGAACCAATCCTCTGACACTAGTTATAGATTCCGATGCTTCACTTCAGGTTTACAGTATCCCTTGGACCTTCTTATTGACGACGAAACACAGAAATTGCATCGGAATTAAATAGAAATGGTACAATGCCGACTTAAGTACAAGAAGACTGACTCATCATACTGTCTATGTTTTGAACCATTCCTGTGACACTAGTTGTAGATTCCGATGCTTCACTTCAGGTTTACTGTATCCCTCTGACCTTCTTATTGACGATGAACCACAGAAATTGCATCGGAATTAAATACAAAAGGCACAATGCCGACTTAGGTACAAGAAGACTGACTCTTCTTACTGTCTATGTTTTAAACCATTCCTCTGACACTAGTTATAGATTCCGATGCTTCACTTCAGGTTTACAGTATCCCTTGGACCTTGTTATTGACGACGAAACACAGAAATTGCATCGGAATTAAATAGAAATGGTACAATGCCGACTTAAGTACAAGAAGACTGACTCATCATACTGTCTATGTTTTGAACCATTCCTGTGACACTAGTTGTAGATTCCGATGCTTCACTTCAGGTTTACTGTATCCCTCTGACCTTCTTATTGACGATGAACCACAGAAATTGCATCGGAATTAAATACAAAAGGCACAATGCCGACTTAAGTACAAGATGAATGACTCTTCCTACTGTCTATGTTTTGAACCATTCCTGTGACATTAGTTATAGATTCCGATGCTTCACTTTAGATTTACTGTATCTCCTGACCTTCCTATTGAAGATGAAACACAGAAATTGCATCGGTATTAAATACAAAAGGCCCAATGCCGACTTAAGTACAAGAAGAGTGACTCTTCCTACTGTCTATGTTTTGAACCATTCCTCTGACACTAGTTATAGATTCCGATGCTTCACTTCAGGTTTACTGTAGCCCTCTGACATTCTTATTGACGATGAAACACAGAAATTGCATCGGAATTAAATACAAAAGGCACAATGCCGACATAAGTACAAGAAGACTGACTATTATTACTCTCTATGTTTTGTACCATTCCTGTGACACTAGTTGTAGATTCCGATGCTTCACGTCAGGTATACTGTATCCCTTTGACCTTCTTGTTGACGATGAAACACAGAAATTGCATCGGAATTAAATATGAAAGCACAATGCCGACGTAGGTACAAGATGCCTGACTCTTCTTACAGTCTATGTTTTGAACCATTCCTCTGACACTAGTTATAAATTCCGATGCTTCACTTCAGGTTTACTGTATCCCTCTGACTGTCTTATTGACGATGAACCACAGAAATGGCATCGGAATTAAGTAGAAAAGGCACAATGCCGACATAAGTACTAGAAGACTGACTCTTCTTACTGTCTATGTTTTGAACCATTCCTGTGACACTAGTTATAGTTTCCGAAGCTTCACTTCAGGTTTACTGTATCCCTCTGACCTTCCTATTGAAGATGAAACAAAGAAATTTCATGGGAGTTAATTACAGAAGGCACAATGCCGACTTAAGTACAAGAAGACTGACTCTTCTTACTGTGAATGTTTTGAAACATTCCTGTGACACTAGTTATGGATTCCGGTGCTTCACTTCAGGTTTACTGTATCCCTAGGACCTTCTTATTGACGACAAAACACAGAATTGCATCGGAATTAAATAGAAAAGGCACAATGCCGACTTAAGTACAAGAAGAAAGACTCTTCCTACTGTCTATGTTTTGAACCATTTATGTGACACTAGTTATAGATTCCGATGCTTCAACTTCAGGTTTACTGTATCCCTCTGACCTTCCGATTGAAGATGAAACACAGAAATTGCATCGGAATTAATTAGAAATGGCACAATGCTGACTTAACTACAAGAATACTGACTCTTCTTACTGTCTATGTTATGAACAACTCCTGTGACACTAGTTACGGATTCCGATGCTTCACTTCAGGTTTACTGTATCCCATGGACCTCCTTTTGACGATGAAACACAGAATTGCATCGGAATTAAATACAAAAGGCACAATGCCGACTTAAGTACAAGAAGAATGACTCTTCCTACTGTCTATGTTTTGAACCATTCCTGTGACACTAGTTGTAGATACCGATGCTTCACTTCAGGTTTACTGTATCCCTCTGACCTTCTTATTGACGATGAAACACAGAAATTGCATCGGAATTAAATACAAAATGAACAATGCCGACTTAAGTACAAGAATACTGTCTCTTAATACTGTCTATGTTTTGAACCATTCTTGTGACACTAGCTATAGATTCCGATGCTTCACTTCAGGTTTACTGTATCCCTTGGTCATTATTATTGCCGATGAGACACAGAAATTGCATCGGAATTAAATACAAAAGGCACAATGCCGACTTATATACTAGAAGACTGACTCATCTTACTGTCTATGTTTTGAACCATTCCTGTGACACTAGTTATTGATTCCGATGCTTCAGGTTTACTGTATCCGTTGGACCTTCTTATTGACGACGAAACACAGAAATTGCAACGGAATTAAATAGAAAAGGCACAATGCCGACGTAAGTGCAAGAGAACTGACTCTTCTTACTGTCTACGTTTTGAAACATTCCTGTGACACTACTTATAGATTCCGATGCCTCACTTCAGGTTTACTGTATCATTTGGACCTTCTTCTTGACGATGAAACACAGAAATTGCATCGGAATTAAACACAAAAAGCACAATGCGGACTTAAGTACAAGAAGACTGACTCTTTCTACTGTCTATGTTTTGAACCATTCCTGTGACACTAGTTATAAATTCCGATATTTCACTTCAGGTTTACTGTATCCATATGACCTTCTTATTGACGATGAAACACAGAAATTGCATCAGATTTAAATAGAAAATGCACAATGCCGACTTACGTACAAGAAGACTGACTCTTCCTACTGTCTATGTTTTGAATCATTCCTGTGACACTAGTTATACATTCTGATGCTTCACTTCAGGTTTACTGTATCCCTCAGACCTTCTCATTGACGATGAAACACAGAAAATGCATCAGAACTAAATACAAAAGGCACAATGCCGACTTAAGTACAAGAAGACTGACTCTTCTTACTGTCTATGTTTTGAACCATTCCTGTGACACTAGTTATAGATTCCGATGCTTCACATCAGGTGCACTGTATCCCTTGGACATTCTTATTGACGATGAAACACAGAAATCGCATCGGAATTAAATAGAAAAAGCACAATGCCGACTTAAGTACAAGAAGACTGACTCTTCTTACTGACTATGTTTCAACCATTACTGTAACACTAGTTATAGATTCCGATGCTTTACTTCAGGTTTACGGTATCCCATGGAACTTCTTATTGACGTTGAAACACAAAAATTGCATCGGAATTAAATACAAAAGGCACAATGCCGACTTAAGTACATGTAGACTGACTCTTCCTACTGTCTATGTTTTGAACCATTCCTGTGACGCTAGTTATAGATTCCGATGATTCACTTCAGGTTTACTGTATCCCTCTGACCGTCTTATTGACGATGAAACACAGAAATTGCATCGGAAATAAATAGAAAAGCCACAATGCCGACTTAAATACACGAAGAATGACCCTTCCTACTGTCTACGTTTGAACCATTCCTGTGACACTACTTATAGATTCCGATGCTTCACTTCGGGTTTACTGTATCCCTCTGACCTTCTTATTGACGATGAAACACAGAAATTGCATCGGAATTATATACAAAAGGCACAATGCCGACTTAAGTACAAGAAGACTGACTCTTATTGCTCTCTATGTTTTGAACCATTCCTGTGACACTAGTTATAGATTCCGATGCCTCACTTCAGGTTTACTGTATCCCTAGGACCTTCTTATTGACGACGAAACACAGAAATTGCATCGGAATTAAATAGAAAAGGCACAATGCCGACTTAAAGTACAAGAAGACTGACTGTTCCTACTGTCTATACTTTGAACCATTCCTGTGACACTAGTTATAGATTCCGATGCTTCACTTCAGGTTTACTGTATCCCTCTGACCTTCTTATTGACGATGAAACACAGAAATGGCATCGGAATTAAATACAAAAGGCACAATGCCGACTTGAGTACAAGAAGACTGACTCTTATTACTCTCTATGTTTTGAACTATTCCTGTGACACTAGTTATAGATTCCGATGCTTCACTTCAGGTTTACTGTATCCCTCGGACCTTCTCATTGACGACGAAACACAGAAATTGCATCGGAATTAAATAGAAAAGGCACAATGCCGAATTATGTACAAGAAGACTGACTGTTCCTACAATCTATGTTTTGAACCATTCCTCTGGCACTAGTTATAGATTTCGATGCTTCACCTCAGGTTTACTGTATCCCTCTGACCTTCATATTGCCGATGAAACACAGAAATTGCATCGGAATTAGATACAAAAAGCACAATGCAGACTTAAGTACAAGAGGACTGACTCTTCTTACTGTCTATATGTTGAAACATTCCTGTGACACTAGTTATAGATTCCGATGCTTCACTTCAGGTTTACTGTATCCCTTCGACCTTCGTATTGACGATGAAACACAGAAATTGCATCGGAATTAAATAGAAAAGGCACAATGCCGACTAAAGTACAAGAAGACTGACCCATCCCATTGTCTATGTTTTGAACCATTCCTGTGACACTAGTTATAGATTCCGATGCTTCACTTCAGGTTTACTGTATCCCTTGGACCTTCTTATTGACGATGAAACAAAGACATTTCATCGGAATAAAATACAAAAGGCACAATGCCGACTTAAGTACAAGAAGACTGACTCTTCTTACTATGTTTGAACAACTCCTGTGACACTAGTTATAGATTGCAATACTTCACTTCAGGTTTACTGTATCCCTTGGACCTCCTTTTTTACGATGAAACACAGAAATTGCGCGGAATTAAATACAAAAGGCACAATGGCGACTTAAGTACAAGAAGAATGACTCCTCCTACTGTCTATGCTTGAACAATTCCTGTGACACTAGTTATACATTCCGATGCTTCACTTCAGGTTTACTGTATCCCTCTGACCTTCCTATTGAAGATGAAACACAGAAATTGCATCAGAATTAAATATAAAAGGCACTATGCCGACTTAAGTACAAGAAGACTGGCTCTTCTTACTGTCTATGTTTTGAACCATTTCTGTGACTCTTGTTATACTTTCCGATGCTTCACTTCAGGTTTACTGTATCCCTTGGACCTTCTTATTGACGATGAAACACAGAAATAGCATCGGAATTAAATACAAAAGCCACAATGCCGACTTAGGTACAAGAAGACTGACTCTTCTTATTGTCTATGTTTTGAACCAATCCTCTGACACTAGTTATAGATTCCGATGCTTCACTTCAGGTTTACAGTATCCCTTGGACCTTCTTATTGACGACGAAACACAGAAATTGCATCGGAATTAAATAGAAATGGTACAATGCCGACTTAAGTACAAGAAGACTGACTCATCATACTGTCTATGTTTTGAACCATTCCTGTGACACTAGTTGTAGATTCCGATGCTTCACTTCAGGTTTACTGTATCCCTCTGACCTTCTTATTGACGATGAACCACAGAAATTGCATCGGAATTAAATACAAAAGGCACAATGCCGACTTAGGTACAAGAAGACTGACTCTTCTTACTGTCTATGTTTTAAACCATTCCTCTGACGCTAGTTATAGATTCCGATGCTTCACTTCAGGTTTACAGTATCCCTTGGACCTTGTTATTGACGACGAAACACAGAAATTGCATCGGAATTAAATAGAAATGGTACAATGCCGACTTAAGTACAAGAAGACTGACTCATCATACTGTCTATGTTTTGAACCATTCCTGTGACACTAGTTGTAGTTTCCGATGCTTCACTTCAGGTTTACTGTATACCTCTGACCTTCTTATTGACGATGAACCACAGAAATTGCATCGGAATTAAATACAAAAGGCACAATGCCGACTTAAGTACAAGATGAATGACTCTTCCTACTGTCTATGTTTTGAACCATTCCTGTGACATTAGTTATAGATTCCGATGCTTCACTTTAGATTTACTGTATCTCCTGACCTTCCTATTGAAGATGAAACACAGATATTGCATCGGAATTAAATACAAAAGGCCCAATGCCGACTTAAGTACAAGAAGAGTGACTCTTCCTACTGTCTATGTTTTGAACCATTCCTCTGACACTAGTTATAGATTCCGATGCTTCACTTCAGGTTTACTGTAGCCCTCTGACATTCTTATTGACGATGAAACACAGAAATTGCATCGGAATTAAATACAAAAGGCACAGTGCCGACATAAGTACAAGAAGACTGACTATTATTACTCTCTATGTTTTGTACCATTCCTGTGACACTAGTTGTAGATTCCGATGCTTCACGTCAGGTATACTGTATCCCTTGGACCTTCTTATTGACGATGAAACACAGAAATTGCATCGGAATTAAATACGAAAGGCACAATGCCGACTTAGGTACAAGATGCCTGACTCTTCTTACAGTCTATGTTTTGAATCATTCCTCTGACACTAGTTGTAGATTCCGATGCTTCACTTCAGGTTTACTGTATCCCTCTGACCTTCTTATTGACGATGAACCACAGAAATTGCATCGGAATTAAATACAAAAGGCACAATGCCGACTTAGGTACAAGAAGACTGACTCTGCTTACTGTCTACGTTTTAAACCATTCCTCTGACACTAGTTATAGATTCCGATGCTTCACTTCAGGTTTACAGTATCCCTTGGACCTTGTTATTGACGACGAAACACAGAAATTGCATCGGAATTAAATAGAAATGGTACAATGCCGTCTTAAGTACAAGAAGACTGACTCATCATACTGTCTATGTTTTGAACCATTCCTGTGACACTAGTTGTAGATTCCGATGCTTCACTTCAGGTTTACTGTATCCCTCTGACCTTCTTATTGACGATGAACCGCAGAAATTGCATCGGAATTAAATACAAAAGGCACAATGCCGACTTAAGTACAAGATGAATGACTCTTCCTACTGTCTATGTTTTGAACCATTCCTGTGACATTAGTTATAGATTCCGATGCTTCCCTTTAGATTTACTGTATCTCCTGACCTTCCTATTGAAGATGAAACACAGAAATTGCATCGGAATTAAATACAAAAGGCCCAATGCCGACTTAAGTACAAGAAGAATGACTCTTCCTACTGTCTATGTTTTGAACCATTCCTCTGACACTGGTTATAGTTCCGATGCTTCACTTCAGGTTTACTGTATCCCTTGGACCTTATTATTGCCGTTGAGACACAGAAATTGCATCGGAATTAAATACAAAAGGCACAATGCCGACTTATATACTAGAAGACTGACTCATCTTACTGTCTATGTTTTGAACCATTCCTGTGACACTAGTTATTGATTCCGATGCTTCAGGTTTACTGTATCCGTTGGACCTTCTTATTGACGACGAAACACAGAAATTGCAACGGAATTAAATAGAAAAGGCACAATGCCGACGTAAGTACAAGAGAACTGACTCTTCTTACTGTCTACGTTTTGAAACATTCCTGTGACACTACTTATAGATTCCGATGCCTCACTTCAGGTTTACTGTATCATTTGGACCTTCTTCTTGACGATGAAACACAGAAATTGCATCGGAATTAAATACAAAAAGCACATTGCGGACTTAAGTACAAGAAGACTGACTCTTCTTACTGTCTATGTTTTGAACCATTCCTGTGACACTAGTTATAGATTCCGATGCTTCACATCAGGTGCACTGGATCCCTTGGACATTCTTATTGACGATGAAACACAGAAATCGCATCGGAATTAAATAGAAAAAGCACAATACCGACTTAAGTACAAGAAGACTGACCCTTCTTACTGACTATGTTTGAACCATTACTGTAACACTAGTTATAGATTCCGATGCTTCACTTCAGGTTTACTGTATCCCATGGAACTTCTTATTGACATTGAAACACAAAAATTGCATCGGAATTAAATACAAAAGGCACAATGCCGACTTAAGTACATGTAGACTGACTCTTCCTACTGTCTATGTTTTGAACCATTCCTGTGACGCTAGTTATAGATTCCGATGGTTCACTTCAGGTTTACTGTATCCCTCTGACCGTCTTATTGACGATGAAACACAGAAATTGCATCGGAATTAAATACAAAAGGCACAATGCCGACTTAAGTACAAGAAGACTGACTCTTATTGCTCTCTATGTTTTGAACCATTCCTGTGACACTAGTTATAGATTCCGATGCCTCACTTCAGGTTTACTGTATCCCTAGGACCTTCTTATTGACGACGAAACACAGAAATTGCATCGGAATTAAATAGAAAAGGCACAATGCCGACTTAAAGTACAAGAAGACTGACTGTTCCTACTGTCTATACTTTGAACCATTCCTGTGACACTAGTTATAGATTCCGATGCTTCACTTCAGGTTTACTGTATCCCTCTGACCTTCTTATTGACGATGAAACACAGAAATGGCATCGGAATTAAATACAAAAGGCACAATGCCGACTTGAGTACAAGAAGACTGACTCTTATTACTCTCTATGTTTTGAACTATTCCTGTGACACTAGTTATAGATTCCGATGCTTCACTTCAGGTTTACTGTATCCCTCGGACCTTCTCATTGACGACGAAACACAGAAATTGCATCGGAATTAAATAGAAAAGGCACAATGCCGACTTATGTACAAGAAGACTGACTGTTCCTACAGTCTATGTTTTGAACCATTCCTCTGGCACTAGTTATAGATTTCGATGCTTCACTTCAGGTTTACTGTATCCCTCTGACCTTCATATTGCCGATGAAACACAGAAATTGCATCGGAATTAGATACAAAAAGCACAATGCAGACTTAAGTACAAGAGGACTGACTCTTCTTACTGTCTATATTTTGAAACATTCCGTGACACTAGTTATAGATTCCGATGCTTCACTTCAGGTTTACTGTATCCCTTCGACCTTCGTATTGACGATGAAACACAGAAATTGCATCGGAATTAAATAGAAAAGGCACAATGCCGACTAAAGTACAAGAAGACTGACCCATCCCATTGTCTACGTTTTGAACCATTCCTGTGACACTAGTTATAGATTCCGATGCTTCACTTCAGGTTTACTGTATCTCTTGGACCTTCTTATTGACGATGAAACAAAGAAATTTCATCGGAATAAAATACAAAAGGCACAATGCCGACTTAAGTACAAGAAGACTGACTCCTCCCACTGTCTATGTTTGAACCATTCCTGTGACACTAGTTATAGATTCCGATGCTTCACTTCAGGTTTACTGTATCCCTCTGACCTTATTATTGATGATGAAACACAGTAATTGCATCGGAAATAAATACAAATGGCACAATGCCTACTCAACTAGAAGAAGACGGACTCTTCCTACAGTCTATGTTTTGAACGATTCCTGTTACACTAGTTATACATTCCGATGCTTCTCTTCAGGCTTACTGTATCCCTCTGATATTCTTATTGACGATGAAACACAGAAATTACATCGGAAATAAATACAAAAAGCACAATTCCGACTTAAGTACAAGAGGACTGACTCTTCTTACTGTCTATGCCTTGAAACATTCCTGTGACACAAGTTATAGATTCCGATGCCTCACTGCAGGTTTACTGAATCCCTTGGACCTTCTTATTGACGACGAAACACGGAAATTGCATCGGAATCAAATAGAAAAGGCACTATGCCAACTTAAGTACAAGATGACTGACCCTTCCTATTGTCTATGTTTTGAACCATTCCTGTGACACTAGTTATAGATTCCAATGCTTCACATCAGGTTTACTGTATCCCTCTGTCCTTCTCATTGAAGATGAAACACAGAAATTGCATCGGAATTAAATACAAAAGGCACAATGCCGACTTAGGTACAAGAAGACTGACCCTTCTTACTGTCTATGTTTTGAACCATTCCTCTGACACTAGTTATAGATTCCGATGCTTCACTTCAGGTTTACAGTATCCCTTGGACCTTCTTATTGACGACGAAACACAGAAATTGCATCGGAATTAAAAACAAAAGGCACAATGCCGACTTAAGTACAAGATAAATGACTCTTCCTAATGTCTATGCCTTGAACCATTCCTGTGACACTAGTTATAGATTCCGATGCTTCACTTCAGGTTTACTGTATGCCTCTGACCTTCCTATTGAAGATGAAGCAAAGAAATTTCATGGGAATTAAATACAGAAGGCACAATGCCGACTTAAGTACAAGAAGACTGTCTCTTATTACTGTCTATGTTTTGAACCATTCCTGTGACACTAGTTATGGATTCCGGTGCTTCACTTCAGGTTTACTGTATCCCTAGGACCTTCTTATTGACGACAAAACACAGAAATTGCATCGGAATTAAATAGAAAAGGCACAATGCCGACTTAAATTCACGAAGACCGACTCATCTTACTGTCTATGTTTTGAACCATTTATGTGACACTAGTTATAGATTCCGATGCTTCACTTCAGGTTTACTGTATCCCTCTGACCTTCCGGTTGAAGATGAAACACAGAAATTGCATCGGAATTAATTAGAAATGGCACAATGCTGACTTAACTACAAGAATACTGACTCTTCTTACTGTCTATGTTATGAACAACTCCTGTGACACTAGTTATGGATTCCGATGCTTCACTTCAGGTTTACTGTATCCCATGGACCTCCTTTTTGACGATGAAACACAGAAATTGCATCGGAATTAAATACAAAAGGCACAATGCCGACTTAAGTACAAGAAGAATGACTCTTCCTACTGTCTATGTTTAGAACCATTCCTGTGACACTAGTTGTAGATACCGATGCTTCACTTCAGGTTTACTGTATCCCTCTGACCTTCTCATTGACGATGAAACACAGAAATTGCATCGGAATTAAATACAAAATGAACAATGCCGACTTAAGTACAAGAAGACTGTCTCTTATTACTGTCTATGTTTTGAACCATTCTTGTGACACTAGTTATAGATTCCGATGCTTCACTTCAGGTTTACTGTATCCCTTGGACATTATTATTGCCGATGAGACACAGAAATTGCATCGGAATTAAATACATAAGGCACCATGCCGACTTATATACTAGAAGACTGACTCATCTTACTGTCTATGTTTTGAACCATTCCTGTGACACTAGTTATTGATTCCGATGCTTCAGGTTTACTGTATCCGTTGGACCTTCTTATTGACGACGAAACACAGAAATTGCAACGGAATTAAATAGAAAAGGCACAATGCCGACGTAAGTACAAGAGAACTGACTCTTCTTACTGTCTACGTTTTGAAACATTCCTGTGACACTACTTATAGATTCCGATGCCTCACTTCAGGTTTACTGTATCATTTGGACCTTCTTCTTGACGATGAAACACAGATATTGCATCGGAATTAAATACAAAAAGCACAATGCGGACTTAAGTACAAGAAGACTGACTCTTTCTACTGTCTATGTTTTGAACCATTCCTGTGACACTAGTTATAAATTCCGATATTTCACTTCAGGTTTACTGTATCCATATGACCTTCTTATTGACGATGAAACACAGAAATTGCATCAGAATTGAATAGAAAATGCACAATGCCGACTTACGTACAAGAAGACTGACTCTTCCTACTGTCTATGTTTTGAATCATTCCTGTGACACTAGTTATACATTCTGATGCTTCACTTCAGGTTTACTGTATCCCTCAGACCGTCTCATTGACGATGAAACACAGAAAATGCATCAGATTTAAATACAAAAGGCACAATGCCGACTTAAGTACAAGAAGACTGACTCTTCTTACTGTCTATGTTTTGAACCATTCCTGTGACACTAGTTATAGATTCCGATGCTTCACATCAGGTGCACTGTATCCCTTGGACATTCTTATTGACGATGAAACACAGAAATCGCACCGGAATTAAATAGAAAAAGCACAATGCCGACTTAAGTACAAGAAGACTGACTCTTCTTACTGACTATGTTTCAACCATTACTGTAACACTAGTTATAGATTCCGATGCTTTACTTCAGGTTTACGGTATCCCATGGAACTTCTTATTGACGTTGAAACACAAAAATTGCATCGGAATTAAATACAAAAGGCACAATGCCGACTTAAGTACATGTAGACTAACTCTTCCTACTGTCTATGTTTTGAACCATTCCTGTGACGCTAGTTATAGATTCCGATGATTCACTTCAGGTTTACTGTATCCCTCTGACCGTCTTATTGACGATGAAACACAGAAATTGCATCGGAAATAAATAGAAAAGCCACAATGCCGACTTCAATACAAGAAGAATGACCCTTCCTACTGTCTATGTTTGAACCATTCCTGTGACACTAGTTATAGATTCCGATGCTTCACTTCAGGTTTACTGTATCCCTCTGACCTTCTTATTGACGATGAAACACAGAAATTGCATCGGAATTATATACAAAAGGCACAATGCCGACTTAAGTACAAGAAGACTGACTCTTATTGCTCTCTATGTTTTGAACCATTCCTGTGACACTAGTTATAGATTCCGATGCCTCACTTCAGGTTTACTGTATCCCTAGGACCTTCTTATTGACGACGAAACACAGAAATTGCATCGGAATTAAATAGAAAAGGCACAATGCCGACTTAAAGTACAAGAAGACTGACTGTTCCTACTGTCTATACTTTGAACCATTCCTGTGACACTAGTTATAGATTCCGATGCTTCACTTCAGGTTTACTGTATCCCTCTGACCTTCTTATTGACGATGAAACACAGAAATGGCATCGGAATTAAATACAAAAGGCACAATGCCGACTTGAGTACAAGAAGACTGACTCTTATTACCCTCTATGTTTTGAACTATTCCTGTGACACTAGTTATAGATTCCGATGCTTCACTTCAGGTTTACTGTATCCCCCGGACCTTCTCATTGACGACGAAACACAGAAATTGCATCGGAATTAAATAGAAAAGGCACAATGCCGAATTATGTACAAGAAGACTGACTGTTCCTACAGTCTATGTTTTGAACCATTCCTCTGGCACTAGTTATAGATTTCGATGCTTCACCTCAGGTTTACTGTATCCCTCTTCCCTTCATATTGCCGATGAAACACAGAAATTGCATCGGAATTAGATACAAAAAGCACAATGCAGACTTAAGTACAAGAGGACTGACTCTTCTTACTGTCTATATTTTGAAACATTCCTGTGACACTAGTTATAGATTCCGATGCTTCACTTCAGGTTTACTGTATCCCTTCGACCTTCGTATTGACGATGAAACACAGAAATTTCATCGGAATTAAATAGAAAAGGCACAATGCCGACTAAAGTACAAGAAGACTGACCCATCCCATTGTCTATGTTTTGAACCATTCTTGTGACACTAGTTATAGATTCCGATGCTTCACTTCAGGTTTACTGTATCCCTTGGACCTTCTTATTGACGATGAAACAAAGAAATTTCATCGGAATAAAATACAAAAGGCACAATGCCGACTTAAGTACAAGAAGACTGACTCTTCTTACTATGTTTGAACAACTCCTGTGACACTAGTTATAGATTGCAATACTTCACTTCAGGTTTACTGTATCCCTTGGACCTCCTTTTTTACGATGAAACACAGAAATTGCGCGGAATTAAATACAAAAGGCACAATGGCGACTTAAGTACAAGAAGAATGACTCCTCCTACTGTCTATGTTTGAACCATTCCTGTGACACTAGTTATAGATTCCAATGCTTCACTTTAGGTTTACTGTATCCCTCTGACATTATTATTGATGATGAAACACAGTAATTGCATCGGAAATAAATACAAATGGCACAATGCCGACTCAACTAGAAGAAGACGGACTCTTCCTACAGTCTATGTTTGAACGATTCCTGTGACACTAGTTATACATTCCGATGCTTCTCTTCAGGTTTACTGTATCCCTCTGATATTCTTATTGACGATGAAACACAGAAATTACATCGGAATTAAATACAAAAAGCACAATTCCGACTTAAGTACAAGAGGACTGACTCTTCTTACTGTCTATGCCTTGAAACATTCCTGTGACACAAGTTATAGATTCCGATGCCTCACTCCAGGTTTACTGTATCCCTTGGACCTTCTTATTGACGACGAAACACGGAAATTGCATCGGAATCAAATAGAAAAGGCACAATGCCGACTTAAGTACAAGATGACTGACCCTTCCTATTGTCTATGTTTTGAAACATTCCTGTGACACTAGTTATAGATTCCAATGCTTCACATCAGGTTTACTGTATCCCTCTGTCCTTCTTATTGAAGAGGAAACACAGAAATTGCATCGGAATTAAATACAAAAGGCACAATGCCGACTTAGGTACAAGAAGACTGACCCTTCTTACTGTCTATGTTTTGAACCATTCCTCTGACACTAGTTATAGATTCCGATGCTTCACTTCAGGTTTACAGTATCCCTTGGACCTTCTTATTGACGACGAAACAAAGAAACTGCATCGGAATTAAATAGAAATGGTTCAATGCCGACTTAAGTACAAGAAGATTGACTCATCCTACTGTCTATGTTTTGAACCATTCCTGTGACACTAGTTATAGATTCCGATGCTTGACTTCAGGATTACTGTAGCCCTCTGACCTTCTTATTGACGATGAAACACAGAAAATGCATCGGAATTAGATACAAAAAGCACAATGCCGACTTAAGTACAAGAGGACTGACTCTTCTTACTGTCTATGTTTTGAAACATTCCTGTGACACTTGTTATAGATTCCGATGTTTCACTTCTGGTTTACTGTATCCCTTGGACCTTATTATTGACGACGAAACACAGAAATTGCATCGGAATTAAAAACAAAAGGCACAATGCCGACTTAAGTACAAGATAAATGACTCTTCCTAATGTCTATGCCTTGAACCATTCCTGTGACACTAGGTATGGATTCCGATGCTTTCTTCAGGTTTACTGTATCCCTCTGACCTTCCTGTTGAAGATGAAGCAAAGAAATTTCATGGGAATTAAATACAGAAGGCACAATGCCGACTTAAGTACAAGAAGACTGACTCTTCTTACTGTCTATGTTTGAACAACTCCTTTGACACTAGTTATGGATTCCGATCCTTCACTTCAGGTTTACTGTATCCCTTGGATCTTCTTATTGACGAAGAAACACAGATATTGCATCGGAATTAAATAACAAGGCACAATGCCGAATTAAGAACAAGAAGACTGACTCTTCTTACTGACTATGTTTTGAACCATTCCTGTGTCACTAGTTATAGAAACCGATGCTTCACTTCAGGTTTACTGTATCCCTCTGATCTTCTTATTGACGATGAAACACAGAAATTGCATCGGAATTAAATACAAAAAGCTCAATTCCGACTTAAGAACAAGAGGATTGACTCTTCTTACTGTCTATGACTTGAAACATTCCTGTGACACATGTTATAGATTCTGATGCCTCACTTCAAGTTTACTGTATCCCTTGGACCTTCTTATTGACGACGAAACACAGAAATTGCATCGGAATTAAATAGAAAAGGCACAATGCCGACTTAAGTACAAGAAGAATGACTCTTCCTACTGTCTATGTTTTGAACCATTCCTGTGACACTAGTTATACATTCCGATGCTTCACTTCAGGTTTACTGTACCCCTCTGACCTTGTTATTGATGATGAAACACTGAAATTGCATCGCAAATAAATACAAAAGGCACAATGCCGACTCAAGTACAAGAAGACTGACTCTTCCAACTGTCTATGCTTTGAACCATTCCCGTGACACTAGTTACACATTCCGATGCTTCACTTCAGGTTTACTGTATCCCTTGGACCTTCTTATTGACGATGAAACACAGAAATTGCATCTGAATTAAATAGAAAAAGGCACAATGCCGACTTAAGTACAAGAGGACTGACTCTTCTTACTGTCTATGTTTGAACCATTTCTGTGACACTAGATATATTTTCCGATGCTTCACTGCAGGTTTACTGTATCCCTCTTACCTTCCTATTGAGGATGAAACACGGAAATTGCATCGGAATTAAATACAAAAGGCACAATGCCGACTTAAGTACAAGAAGAATGACTCTTCTTACTGTCTATGTTTGAACAATTCCTGTGGCACTAGTTATACATTCCGATGCTTCACTTCAGGTTTACTGTATCCCTCTGACCTTCCTATTGAAGATGAAACACAGAAATTGCATCGGAATTAAATACAAAAGGCACAATGCCGACTTAGGTACAAGAAGACTGACTCTTCTTACTGTCTATGTTTTAAACCATTCCTCTGACACTAGTTATAGATTCCGATGCTTCACTTCAGGTTTACAGTATCCCTTGGACCTTGTTATTGACGACGAAACACAGAAATTGCATCGGAATTAAATAGAAATGGTACAATGCCGACTTAAGTACAAGAAGACTGACTCATCATACTGTCTATGATTTGAACCATTCCTGTGACACTAGTTGTAGATTCCGATGCTTCACTTCAGGTTTACTGTATCCCTCTGACCTTCTTATTGACGATGAACCACAGAAATTGCATCGGAATTAAATACAAAAGGCACAATGCCGACTTAAGTACAAGATGAATGACTCTTCCTACTGTCTATGTTTTGAACCATTCCTGTGACATTAGTTATAGATTCCGATGCTTCACTTTAGATTTACTGTATCTCCTGACCTTCCTATTGAAGATGAAACACAGAAATTGCATCGGAATTAAATACAAAAGGCCCAATGCCGACTTAAGTACAAGAAGAGTGACTCTTCCTACTGTCTATGTTTTGAACCATTCCTCTGACACTAGTTATAGATTCCGATGCTTCACTTCAGGTTTACTGTAGCCCTCTGACATTCTTATTGACGATGAAACACAGAAATTGCATCGGAATTAAATACAAAAGGCACAATGCCGACATAAGTACAAGAAGACTGACTATTATTACTCTCTATGTTTTGTACCATTCCTGTGACACTAGATGTATATTCCGATGCTTCACGTCAGGTATACTGTATCCCTTGGACGTTCTTATTGACGATTAAACACAGAAATTGCATCGGAATTAAATACGAAAGGCACAATGCCGACTTAGGTACAAGATGACTGACTCTTCTTACAGTCTATGTTTTGAACCATTCCTCTGACACTAGTTATAAATTCCGATGCTTCACTTCAGGTTTACTGTATCCCTCTGACTGTCTTATTGACGATGAACCACAGAAATGGCATCGGAATTAAGTAGAAAAGGCACAATGCCGACATAAGTACTAGAAGACTGACTCTTCTTATGGTCTATGTTTTGAACCATTCCTGTGACACTAGTTATAGTTTCCGAAGCTTCACTTCAGGTTTACTGTATCCCTCTGACCTTCCTATTGAAGATGAAACAAAGAAATTTCATGGGAGTTAATTACAGAAGGCACAATGCCGACTTAAGTACAAGAAGACTGACTCTTCTTACTGTGAATGCTTTGAAACATTCCTGTGACACTAGTTATGGATTCCGGTGCTTCACTTCAGGTTTACTGTATCCCTAGGACCTTCTTATTGACGACAAAACACAGAAATTGCATCGGAATTATATAGAAAAGGCACAATGCCGACTTAAATTCACGAAGACCGACTCTTCTTACTGTCTATGTTTTGAACCATTTATGTGACACTAGTTATAGATTCCGATGCTTCACTTCAGGTGTACTGTATCCCTTGGACCTTCTTATTGACGATGAAACACAGAAATTGCATCTGAATTAAATAGAAAAAGGCACAATGCCGACTTAAGTACAAGAGGACTGACTCTTCTTACTGTCTATGTTTGAACCATTTCTGTGACACTAGATATATTTTCCGATGCTTCACTGCAGGTTTACTGTATCCCTCTTACCTTCCTATTGAGGATGAAACACGGAAATTGCATCGGAATTAAATACAAAAGGCACAATGCCGACTTAAGTACAAGAAGAATGACTCTTCTTACTGTCTATGTTTGAACAATTCCTGTGACACTAGTTATACATTCCGATGCTTCACTTCAGGTTTACTGTATCCCTCTGACCTTCCTATTGAAGATGAAACACAGAAATTGCATCAGAATTAAATATAAAAGGCACAATGCCGACTTAAGTACAAGAAGACTGGCTCTTCTTACTGTCTATGTTTTGAACCATTTCTGTGACTCTAGTTATACTTTCCGATGCTTCACTTCAGGTTTACTGTATCCCTTGGACCTTCTTATTGACGATGAAACACAGAAATTGCATCGGAATTAAATACAAAAGCCACAATGCCGACTTAGGTACAAGAAGACTGACTCTTCTTATTGTCTATGTTTTGAACCAATCCTCTGACACTAGTTATAGATTCCGATGCTTCACTTCAGGTTTACAGTATCCCTTGGACCTTCTTATTGACGACGAAACACAGAAATTGCATCGGAATGAAATAGAAATGGTACAATGCCGACTTAAGTACAAGAGGACTGACTCATCATACTGTCTATGTTTTGAACCATTCCTGTGACACTAGTTGTAGATTCCGATGCTTCACTTCAGGTTTACTGTATCCCTCTGACCTTCTTATTGACGATGAACCACAGAAATTGCATCGGAATTAAATACAAAAGGCACAATGCCGACTTAAGTACAAGATGAATGACTCTTCCTACTGTCTATGGTTTGAACCATTCCTGTGACATTAGTTATAGATTCCGATGCTTCACTTTAGATTTACTGTATCTCCTGACCTTCCTATTGAAGATGAAACACAGAAATTGCATCGGAATTAAATACAAAAGGCCCAATGCCGACTTATGTACAAGAAGAGTGACTCTTCCTACTGTCTATGTTTTGAACCATTCCTCTGACACTAGTTATAGATTCCGATGCTTCACATCAGGTTTACTGTAGCCCTCTGACATTCTTATTGACGATGAAACACAGAAATTGCATCGGAATTAAATACAAAAAGCACAATGCCGACATAAGTACAAGAAGACTGACTATTATTACTCTCTATGTTTTGTACCATTCCTGTGACACTAGTTGTAGATTCCGATGCTTCACGTCAGGTATACTGTATCCCTTGGACCTTCTTATTGACGATGAAACACAGAAATTGCATCGGAATTAAATACGAAAGGCACAATGCCGGCTTAGGTACCAGATGCCTGACTCTTCTTACAGTCTATGTTTTGAACCATTCCTCTGACACTAGTTATAAATTCCGATGCTTCATTTCAGGTTTACTGTATCCCTCTGACTGTCTTATTGACGATGAACCACAGAAATGGCATCGGAATTAAGTAGAAAAGGCACAATGCCGACATAAGTACTAGAAGACTGACTCTTCTTACTGTCTATGTTTTGAACCATTCCTGTGACACTAGTTATAGTTTCCGAAGCTTCACTTCAGGTTTACTGTATCCCTCTGACCTTCCTATTGAAGATGAAACAAAGAAATTTCATGGGAGTTAATTACAGAAGGCACAATGCCGACTTAAGTACAAGAAGACTGACTCTTCTTACTGTGAATGTTTTGAAACATTCCTGTGACACTAGTTATGGATTCCGGTGCTTCACTTCAGGTTTACTGTATCCCTAGGACCTTCTTATTGACGACAAAACACAGAAATTGCATCGGAATTAAATAGAAAAGGCACAATGCCGACTTAAATTCACGAAGACCGACTCTTCTTACTGTCTATGTTTTGAACCATTTATGTGACACTAGTTATAGATTCCGATGCTTCACTTCAGGTTTACTGTATCCCTCTGACCTTCCGATTGAAGATGAAACACAGAAATTGCATCGGAATTAATTCGAAATGGCACAATGCTGACTTAACTACAAGAATACTGACTCTTCTTACTGTCTATGTTATGAACAACTCCTGTGACACTAGTTATGGATTCCGATGCTTCACTTCAGGTTTACTGTATCCCATGGACCTCCTTTTTGACGATGAAACACAGAAATTGCATCGGAATTAAATACAAAAGGCACAATGCCGACTTAAGTACAAGAAGAATGACTCTTCCTACTGTCTATGTTTTGAACCATTCCTGTGACACTAGATGTAGATACCGATGCTTCACTTCAGGTTTACTGTATCCCTCTGACCTTCTTATTGACGATGAAACACAGAAATTGCATCGGAATTAAATACAAAATGAACAATGCCGACTGAAGTACAAGAAGACTGTCTCTTATTACTGTCTATGTTTTGAACCCTTCTTGTGACACTAGTTATAGATTCCGATGCTTCACTTCAGGTTTACTGTATCCCTTGGACATTATTATTGCCGATGAGACACAGAAATTGCATCGGAATTAAATACAAAAGGCACAATGCCGACTTATATACTAGAAGACTGACTCATCTTACTGTCTATGTTTTGAACCATTCCTGTGACAGTAGTTATTGATTCCGATGCTTCAGGTTTACTGTATCCGTTGGACCTTCTTATTGACGACGAAACACAGAAATTGCATCGGAATTAAATACAAAAAGCACAATGCGGACTTAAGTACAAGAAGACTGACTCTTTCTACTGTCTATGTTTTGAACCATTCCTGTGACACTAGTTATAAATTCCGATATTTCACTTCAGGTTTACTGTATCCATATGACCTTCTTATTGACGATGAAACACAGAAATTGCATCAGAATTAAATAGAAAATGCACAATGCCGACTTACGTACAAGAAGACTGACTCTTCCTACTGTCTATGTTTTGAATCATTCCTGTGACACTAGTTATACATTCTGATGCTTCACTTCAGGTTTACTGTATCCCTCAGACCTTCTCATTGACGATGAAACACAGAAAATGCATCAGAATTAAATACAAAAGGCACAATGCCGACTTAAGTACAAGAAGACTGACTCTTCTTACTGTCTATGTTTTGAACCATTCCTGTGACACTAGTTATAGATTCCGATGCTTCACATCAGGTGCACTGTATCCCTTGGACATTCTTATTGACGATGAAACACAGAAATCGCATCGGAATTAAATAGAAAAAGCACAATGCCGACTTAAGTACAAGAAGACTGACTCTTCTTACTGACTATGTTTCAACCATTACTGTAACACTAGTTATAGATTCCGATGCTTTACTTCAGGTTTACGGTATCCCATGGAACTTCTTATTGACGTTGAAACACAAAAATTGCATCGGAATTAAATACAAAAGGCACAATGCCGACTTAAGTACATGTAGACTGACTCTTCCTACTGTCTATGTTTTGAACCATTCCTGTGACGCTAGTTATAGATTCCGATGATTCACTTCAGGTTTACTGTATCCCTCTGACCGTCTTATTGACGATGAAACACAGAAATTGCATCGGAAATAAATAGAAAAGCCACAATGCCGACTTAAATACAAGAAGAATGACCCTTCCTACTGTCTATGTTTGAACCATTCCTGTGACACTACTTATAGATTCCGATGCTTCACTTCAGGTTTACTGTATCCCTCTGACCTTCTTATTGACGATGAAACACAGAAATTGCATCGGAATTATATACAAAAGGCACAATGCCGACTTAAGTACAAGAAGACTGACTCTTATTGCTCTCTATGTTTTGAACCATTCCTGTGACACTAGTTATAGATTCCGATGCCTCACTTCAGGTTTACTGTATCCCTAGGACCTTCTTATTGACGACGAAACACAGAAATTGCATCGGAATTAAATAGAAAAGGCACAATGCCGACTTAAAGTACAAGAAGACTGACTGTTCCTACTGTCTATACTTTGAACCATTCCTGTGACACTAGTTATAGATTCCGATGCTTCACTTCAGGTTTACTGTATCCCTCTGACCTTCTTATTGACGATGAAACACAGAAATGGCATCGGAATTAAATACAAAAGGCACAATGCCGACTTGAGTACAAGAAGACTGACTCTTATTACTCTCTATGTTTTGAACTATTCCTGTGACACTAGTTATAGATTCCGATGCTTCACTTCAGGTTTACTGTATCCCTCGGACCTTCTCATTGACGACGAAACACAGAAATTGCATCGGAATTAAATAGAAAAGGCACAATGCCGACTAAAGTACAAGAAGACTGACCCATCCCATTGTCTATGCTTTGAACCATTCCTGTGACACTAGTTATAGATTCCGATGCTTCACTTCAGGTTTACTGTATCCCTTGGACCTTCTTATTGACGATGAAACAAAGAAATTTCATCGGAATAAAATACAAAAGGCACAATGCCGACTTAAGGACAAGTAGTCTGACTCTTCCTACTGTCTATATTTTGAACCATTCCTGTGACACTAGTTATAGATTCCGATACTTCACTTCAGGTTTTCTGTATCCCACTGACCTTCTTATTGACGATGAAACACAGAAATTGCATCGGAATTAAATTGAAAAGGCACAATGCCGACTTAAGTAGAAGAAGACTGACTCTTCCTACTGGCTATGTTTGAACAATTCCTGTGACACTAGTTATACATTCCGATGCTTCACTTCAGGTTTACTGTATCCCTTGGACCACCTTTTTTACGGTGAAACACAGAAATTGCATCGGAATTAAATACAAAAGGCACAATGGCGACTTAAGTACAAGAAGAATGGCTCCTCCTACTGTCTATGTTTGAACAATTCCTGTGACACTAGTTATACATTCCGATGCTTCACTTCAGGTTTACTGTATCCCTCTGACCTTCCTATTGAAGATGAAACACAGAAATTGCATCAGAATTAAATATAAAAGGCACAATGCCGACTTGAGTACAAGAAGACTGGCTCTTCTTACTGTCTATGTTTTGAACCATTTCTGTGACTCTAGTTATACTTTCCGATGCTTCACTTCAGGTTTACTGTATCCCTTGGACCTTCTTATTGACGATGAAACACAGAAATTGCATCGGAATTAAATACAAAAGCCACAATGCCGACTTAGGTACAAGAAGACTGACTCTTCTTATTGTCTATGTTTTGAACCAATCCTCTGACACTAGTTATAGATTCCGATGCTTCACTTCAGGTTTACAGTATCCCTTGGACCTTCTTATTGACGACGAAACACAGAAATTGCATCGGAATTAAATAGAAATGGTACAATGCCGACTTAAGTACAAGAAGACTGACTCATCATACTGTCTATGTTTTGAACCATTCCTGTGACACTAGTTGTAGATTCCGATGCTTCACTTCAGGTTTACTGTATCCCTCTGACCTTCTTATTGACGATGAACCACAGAAATTGCATCGGAATTAAATACAAAAGGCACAATGCCGACTTAGGTACAAGAAGACTGACTCTTCTTACTGTCTATGTTTTAAACCATTCCTCTGACACTAGTTATAGATTCCGATGCTTCACTTCAGGTTTACAGTATCCCTTGGACCTTGTTATTGACGACGAAACACAGAAATTGCATCGGAATAAAATAGAAATGGTACAATGCCGACTTAAGTACAAGAAGACTGACTCATCATACTGTCTATGTTTTGAACCATTCCTGTGACACTAGTTGTAGATTCCGATGCTTCACTTCAGGTTTACTGTATCCCTCGGACCTTCTTATTGACGATGAACCACAGAAATTGCATCGGAATTAAATACAAAAGGCACAATGCCGACTTAAGTACAAGATGAATGACTCTTCCTACTGTCTATGTTTTGAACCATTCCTGTGACATTAGTTATAGATTCCGATGCTTCACTTTAGATTTACTGTATCTCCTGACCTTCCTATTGAAGATGAAACACAGAAATTGCATCGGAATTAAATACAAAAGGCCCAATGCCGACTTAAGTACAAGAAGAGTGACTCTTCCTACTGTCTATGTTTTGAACCATTCCTCTGACACTAGTTATAGATTCCGATGCTTCACTTCAGGTTTACTGTAGCCCTCTGACATTCTTATTGACGATGAAACACAGAAATTGCATCGGAATTAAATACAAAAGGCACAATGCCGACATAAGTACAAGAAGACTGACTATTATTACTCTCTATGTTTTGTACCATTCCTGTGACACTAGTTGTAGATTCCGATGCTTCACGTCAGGTATACTGTATCCCTTGGACCTTCTTATTGACGATGAAACACAGAAATTGCATCGGAATTAAATACGAAAGGCACAATGCCGACTTAGGTACAAGATGCCTGACTCTTCTTACAGTCTATGTTTTGAACCATTCCTCTGACACTAGTTATAAATTCCGATGCTTCACTTCAGGTTTACTGTATCCCTCTGACTGTCTTGTTGACGATGAACCACAGATATGGCATCGGAATTAAGTAGAAACGGCACAATGCCGACATAAGTACTAGAAGACTGACTCTTCTTACTGTCTATGTTTTGAACCATTCCTGTGACACTAGTTATAGTTTCCGAAGCTTCACTTCAGGTTTACTGTATCCCTCTGACCTTCCGATTGAAGGTGAAACACAGAAATTGCATCGGAATTAATTAGAAATGGCACAATGCTGACTTAACTACAAGAATACTGACTCTTCTTACTGTCTATGTTATGAACAACTCCTGTGACACTAGTTATGGATTCCGATGCTTCACTTCAGGTTTACTGTATCCCATGGACCTCCATTTTGACGATGAAACACAGAAATTGCATCGGAATTAAATACAAAAGTCACAATGCCGACTTAAGTACAAGAAGAATGACTCTTCCTGCTGTCTATGTTTTGAACCATTCCTGTGACACTAGTTGTAGATAACGATGCTTCACTTCAGGTTTACTGTATCCCTCTGACCTTCTTATTGACGATGAAACACAGAAATTGCATCGGAATTAAATACAAAATGAACAATGCCGACTTAAGTACAAGAAGACTGTCTCTTATTACTGTCTATGTTTTGAACCATTCTTGTGACACTAGTTATAGATTCCGATGCTTCACTTCAGGTTTACTGTATCCCTTGGACATTATTATTGCCGATGAGACACAGAAATTGCATCGGAATTAAATACAAAAAGCACAATGCCGACTTATATACTAGAAGACTGACTCATCTTACTTACTATGTTTTGAACCATTCCTGTGACACTAGTTATTGATTCCGATGCTTCAGGTTTACTGTATCCGTTGGACCTTCTTATTGACGACGAAACACAGAAATTGCAACGGAATTAAATGGAAAAGGGACAATGCCGACGTAAGTACAAGAGAACTGACTCTTCTTACTGTCTACGTTTTGAAACATTCCTGTGACACTACTTATAGATTCCGATGCCTCACTTCAGGTTTACTGTATCATTTGGACCTTCTTCTTGACCATGAAACACAGAAATTGCATCGGAATTAAATACAAAAAGCACAATGCGGACTTAAGTACAAGAAGACTGACTCTTTCTACTGTCTATGTTTTGAACCATTCCTGTGACACTAGTTATAAATTCCGATATTTCACTTCAGGTTTACTGTATCCATATGACCTTCTTATTCACGATGAAACACAGAAATTGCATCGGAATTATATACAAAAGGCACAATGCCGACTTAAGTACAAGAAGACTGACTCTTATTGCTCTCTATGTTTTGAACCATTCCTGTGACACTGGTTATAGATTCCGATGCCTCACTTCAGGTTTACTGTATCCCTAGGACCTTCTTATTGACGACGAAACACAGAAATTGCATCGGAATTAAATAGAAAAGGCACAATGCCGACTTAAAGTACAAGAAGACTGACTGTTCCTACTGTCTATACTTTGAACCATTCCTGTGACACTAGTTATAGATTCCGATGCTTCACTTCAGGTTTACTGTATCCCTCTGACCTTCTTATTGACGATGAAACACAGAAATGGCATCGGAATTAAATACAAAAGGCACAATGCCGACTTGAGTACAAGAAGACTGACTCTTATTACTCTCTATGTTTTGAACTATTCCTGTGACACTAGTTATAGATTCCGATGCTTCACTTCAGGTTTACTGTATCCCTCGGACCTTCTCATTGACGACGAAACACAGAAATTGCATCGGAATTAAATAGAAAAGGCACAATGCCGAATTATGTACAAGAAGACTGACTGTTCCTACAGTCTATGTTTTGAACCATTCCTCTGGCACTAGTTATAGATTTCGATGCTTCACCTCAGGTTTACTGTATCCCTCTGACCTTAATATTGCCGATGAAACACAGAAATTGCATCGGAATTAGATACAAAAAGCACAATGCAGACTTAAGTACAAGAGAACTGATTCTTCTTACTGTCTATATTTTGAAACATTCCTGTGACACTAGTTATAGATTCCGATGCTTCACTTCAGGTTTACTGTATCCCTTCGACCTTCGTATTGACGATGAAACACAGAAATTGCATCGGAATTAAATAGAAAAGGCACAATGCCGACTAAAGTACAAGAAGACTGACCCATCCCATTGTCTATGTTTTGAACCATTCCTGTGACACTAGTTATAGATTCCGATGCTTCACTTCAGGTTTACTGTATCCCTTGGACCTTCTTATTGACGATGAAACAAAGAAATTTCATCGGAATAAAATACAAATGGCACAATGCCGACTTAAGTACAAGAAGACTGACTCTTCGTACTATGTTTGAACAACTCCTGTGACACTAGTTATAGAATGCAATACTTCACTTCAGGTTTACTGTATCCCTTGGACCTCCTTTTTTACGATGAAACACAGAAATTGCGCGGAATTAAATACAAAAGGCACAATGGCGACTTAAGTACAAGAAGAATGACTCCTCCTACTGTCTATGTTTGAACCATTCCTGTGACACTAGTTATAGATTCCAATGCTTCACTTCAGGTTTACTGTATCCCTCTGACCCTATTATTGATGATGAAACACAGTAATTGCATCGGAAATAAATACAAATGGCACAATGCCGACTCAACTAGAAGAAGACGGACTCTTCCTACAGTCTATGCTTTGAACGATTCCTGTGACACTAGTTATACATTCCGATGCTTCTCTTCAGGTTTACTGTATCCCTCTGATATTCTTATTGACGATGAAACACAGAAATTACATCGGAATTAAATACAAAAAGCACAATTCCGACTTAAGTACAAGAGGACTGACTCTTCTTACTGTCTATGCCTTGAAACATTCCTGTGACACAAGTTATAGATTCCGATGCCTCACTCCAGGTTTCCTGTATCCCTTGGACCTTCTTATTGACGACGAAACACGGAAATTGCATCGGAATCAAATAGAAAAGGCACAATGCCGACTTAAGTACAAGATGACTGACCCTTCCTATTGTCTATGTTTTGAAACATTCCTGTGACACTAGTTATAGATTCCAATGCTTCACATCAGGTTTACTGAATCCCTCTGTCCTTCTTATTGAAGATGAAACACAGAAATTGCATCGGAATTAAATACAAAAGGCACAATGCCGACTTAGGTACAAGAAGACTGACCCTTCTTACTGTCTATGTTTTGAACCATTCCTCTGACACTAGTTATAGATTCCGATGCTTCACTTCAGGTTTACAGTATCCCTTGGACCTTCTTATTGACGACGAAACACAGAAACTGCATCGGAAATAAATAGAAATGGTTCAATGCCGACTTAAGTACAAGAAGATTGACTCATCCTACTGTCTATGTTTTGAACCATTCCTGTGACACTAGTTATAGATTCCGATGCTTGACTTCAGGATTACTGTAGCCCTCTGACCTTCTTATTGACGATGAAACACAGAAAATGCATCGGAATTAGATACAAAAAGCACAATGCCGACTTAAGTACAAGAGGACTGATTCTTCTTACTGTCTATGTTTTGAAACATTCCTGTGACACTTGTTATAGATTCCGATGTTTCACTTCAGGTTTACTGTATCCCTTGCACCTTATTATTGACGAAGAAACACAGAAATTGCATCGGAATTAAAAACAAAAGGCACAATGCCGACTTAAGTACAAGATAAATGACTCTTCCTAATGTCTATGCCTTGAACCATTCCTGTGACACTAGTTATAGATTCCGATGCTTCACTTCAGGTTTACCGTATCCCTCTGACCTTCCTATTGAAGATGAAGCAAAGAAATTTCATGGGAAATAAATACAGAAGGCACAATGCCGACTTAAGTACAAGAAGACTGACTCTTCTTACTGTCTATGTTTGAACAACTCCTTTGACACTAGTTATGGATTCCGATCCTTCACTTCAGGTTTACTGTATCCCTTGGACCTTCTTATTGACGAAGAAACACAGATATTGCATCGGAATTAAATAACAAGGCACAATGCCGAATTAAGAACAAGAAGACTGACTCTTCTTACTGACTATGTTTTGAACCATTCCTGTGTCACTAGTTATACATTCCGATGCTTCACTTCAGGTTTACTCTACCCCTCTGACCTTGTTATTGATGATGAAACACTGAAATTGCATCGCAAATAAATACAAAAGGCACAATGCCGACTCAAGTACAAGAAGACTGACTCTTCCAACTGTCTATGCTTTGAACCATTCCCGTGACACTAGTTACACATTCCGATGCTTCACTTCAGGTTTACTGTATCCCTTGGACCTTCTTATTGACGATGAAACACAGAAATTGCATCTGAATTAAATAGAAAAAGGCACAATGCCGACTTAAGTACAAGGGGACTGACTCTTCTTACTGTCTATGTTTGAACCATTTCTGTGACACTAGATATAGTTTCCGATGCTTCACTGCAGGTTTACTGTATCCCTCTTACCTTCCTATTGAGGATGAAACACGGAAATTGCATCGGAATTAAATACAAAAGGCACAATGCCGACTTAAGTACAAGAAGAATGACTCTTCTTACTGTCTATGTTTGAACAATTCCTGTGACACTAGTTATACATTCCGATGCTTCACTTCAGGTTTACTGTATCCCTCTGACCTTCCTATTGAAGATGAAACACAGAAATTGCATCAGAATTAAATATAAAAGGCACAATGCCGACTTAAGTACAAGAAGACTGGCTCTTCTTACTGTCTATGTTTTGAACCATTTCTGTGACTCTAGTTATACTTTCCGATGCTTCACTTCAGGTTTACTGTATCCCTTGGACCTTCTTATTGACGATGAAACACAGAAATTGCATCGGAATTAAATACAAAAGCCACAATGCCGACTTAGGTACAAGAAGACTGACTCTTCTTATTGTCTATGTTTTGAACCAATCCTCTGACACTAGTTACAGATTCCGATGCTTCACTTCAGGTTTACAGTATCCCTTGGACCTTCTTATTGACGACGAAACACAGAAATTGCATCGGAATTAAATAGAAATGGTACAATGCCGACTTAAGTACAAGAAGACTGACTCATCATACTGTCTATGTTTTGAACCATTCCTGTGACACTAGTTGTAGATTCCGATGCTTCATTTCAGGTTTACTGTATCCCTCTGACCTTCTTATTGACGATGAACCACAGAAATTGCATCGGAATTAAATACAAAAGGCACAATGCCGACTTAGGTACAAGAAGACTGACTCTTCTTACTGTCTATGTTTCAAACCATTCCTCTGACACTAGTTATAGATTCCGATGCTTCACTTTAGTTTTACTGTATCTCCTGACCTTCCTATTGAAGATGAAACACAGAAATTGCATCGGAATTAAATACAAAAGGCCCAATGCCGACTTAAGGACAAGAAGAGTGACTCTTCCTACTGTCTATGTTTTGAACCATTCCTCTGACACTAGTTATAGATTCCGATGCTTCACTTCAGGTTTACTGTAGCCCTCTGACATTCTTATTGACGATGAAACACAGAAATTGCATCGGAATTAAATACAAAAGGCACAATGCCGACATAAGTACAAGAAGACTGACTATTATTACTCTCTATGTTTTGTACCATTCCTCTGACACTAGTTGTAGATTCCGATGCTTCACGTCAGGTATACTGTATCCCTTGGACCTTCTTATTGACGATGAAACACAGAAATTTCATCGGAATTAAATACGAAAGGCACAATGCCGACTTAGGTACAAGATGCCTGACTCTTCTTACAGTCTATGTTTTGAACCATTCCTCTGACACTAGTTATAAATTCCGATGCTTCACTTCAGGTTTACTGTATCCCTCTGACCGTCTTATTGACGATGAACCACAGAAATGGCATCGGAATTAAGTAGAAAAGGCACAATGCCGACATACGTACTAGAAGACTGACTCTTCTTACTGTCTATGTTTTGAACCATTCCTGTGACACTAGTTATAGTTTCCGAAGCTTCACTTTAGGTTTACTGTATCCCTCTGACCTTCCTATTGAAGATGAAACAAAGAAATTTCATGGGAGTTAATTACAGAAGGCACAATGCCGACTTAAGTACAAGAAGACTGACTCTTCTTGCTGTCTAGGTTTGAACAACTCCTGTGGCACTAGTTACAGATTCCGATGATTCATTTCAGGTTTACTGTATCCCTTGAACCTTCTTTTTGACGATGAAACACAGAAATTGCTTCGGAATTAAAAACAAAAGGCACAATGCCGACTTAAGTACAAGAAAAATGACTCATCCTACTGTCTATGTTTTGAACCATTCCTGTGACACTAGTTATAGATTCCGATGCTTCACTTCAGGTTTACTGTATCCCTCCGAACTTCTTATTGACGATGAAACACAGAAATTGCATCGGAATTAAATACAAAAGGCACAATGCCGACTTCAGTACTAGAATACTGACTCTTCTTACTGTTTATCTTTTGAACCATTCCTGTGACACTAGTTATTGATTCCGATGCTTCACTTCAGGTTTACAGTATCCCTCTGACCTTCCTATTGAGGATGAAACACAGAAATTGCATCGGAATTAAATACAAAAGGCACAATGCCGACTTAAGTACAAGACGACTGACTCTTCTTACTGTCTATGTTTGAACAATTCCTGTGACACTAGTTATAGATTCCGATGATTCACTTCAGGTTTACTGTATCCCTCTGACCGTCTTATTGACGATGAAACACAGAAATTGCATCGGAATTAAATAGAAAAGGGACAATGCCAACTAAAGTACAAAAACAATGACTCTTCCTACTGTCTATGTTTTGAACCATTCCATTGACACTAGTTATAGATTCCGATGCTTAACTTCAGGTTTACTGTATCCCTCTGACCTTCTTATTGTCAATGAAACACAGAAATTGCATCGGAAATAAATACAGAAGGCACAATGCCGACTCAACTAGAAGAAGACGGACTCTTCCTACTGTCTATGTTTTGAACGATTCCTGTGGCACTAGTTATACATTCCGATGCTTCACTTCAGGTTTACTGTATCCCTCTGACCTTCTTATTGACGATGAAACACAGAAATTGCATCGGAATTTATTACAAAAGGCACAATACCGACTTAAGTATAAGAAGACTGACTCTTCTTACTGACTATGTTTTGAACCATTTCTGTGTCACTAGTTATAGATTCCGATACTTCACTTCAGGTTTACTGTATGCCTTGGACCTTCTTATTGACGATGAAATACAGAAATTGCATCGGAATTAAATAAAAAGGCACAATGCCGAATTAAGTACAAGAAGACTCACTCTTCTTACTGACTATGTTTTGAACCATTCCTGTGACACTAGTTATAGATCCCGATGCTTCACTTCAGGTTTACTGTATCCCTCTGATAATCTTATTGACGTTGAAACACAGAAATTACATCGGAATTAAATACAAAAAGCACAATTCCGACTTAAGTACAAGAGGACTGACTCTTCTTACTGTCTATGCCTTGAAACATTCCTGTGACACAAGTTATAGATTCCGATGCCTCACTGCAGGTTTACTGTATCCCTTGGACTTTCTTATTGACGACGAAACACGGAAATTGCATCGGAATCAAATAGAAAAGGCACAATGCCGACTTAAGTACAAGATGACTGACCCTTTCTATTGTCTATGTTTTGAACCATTCCTGTGACTCTAGCTATAGTTTCCAATGCTTCACATCAGGTTTACTGTATCCCTCTGTCCTTCTTATTGAAGATGAAACACAAAAATTGCATCGGAATTAAATACAAAAGGCACAATGCCGACTTAGGTACAAGAAGACTGACCCTTCTTACTGTCTATGTTTTGAACCATTCCTCTGACACTAGTTATAGATTCCGATGCTTCACTTCAGGTTTACAGTATCCCTTGGACCTTCTTATTGACGACGAAACACAGAAACTGCATCGGAATTAAATAGAAATGATACAATGCCGACTTAAGTACAAGAAGATTGACTCATCATACTGTCTATGTTTTGAACCATTCCTGTGACACTAGTTGTAGATTCCGATGCTTCACTTCACGTTTACTGTATCCCTCTGACCGTCTTATTGACGATGAACCACAGAAATGGCATCGGAATTAAATACAAAATGCACAATGCCGACTTAAGTACAAGAAGACTGACTCTTCCTACTGTCTATGTTTTGAACCATTCCTGTGACACTAGTTATAGATTCCGATGCTTCACTTCAGGTTTACTGTATCCCTCCGAACTTCTTATTGACGATGAAACACAGAAATTGCATCGGAATTAAATACAAGAGGCACAATGCCGACTTCAGTACTAGAAGACTGACTCTTCTTACTGTCTACGTTTGAACAACTCCTTTGACACTAGTTATAGATTCCGATCCTTCACTTCAGGTTTACTGTATCCCTTGGACCTTCTTATTGACGAAGAAACACAGATATTGCATCGGAATTAAATAACAAGGCACAATGCCGAATTAATAACAAGAAGACTGACTCTTATTACTGACAATGTTTTGAACCATTCCTGTGTCACTAGTTATAGAAACCGATGCTTCACTTCAGGTTTACTGTATCCCTCTGATCTTCTTATTGACGATGAAACACAGAAATTGCATCGGAATTAAATACAAAAAGCTCAATACCGACTGAAGTACAAGAGGATTGACTCTTCTTACTGTCTATGACTTGAAACATTCCTGTGACACAAGTTATAGATTCTGATGCCACACTTCAAGTTTACTGCATCCCTTGGACCTTCTTATTGACGACGAAACACAGAAATTGCATCGGAATTAAATAGAAATGGTACAATGCCGACTTAAGTACAAGAAGACTGACTCATCATACTGTCTATGTTTTGAACCATTCCTGTGACACTAGTTGTAGATTCCGATGCTTCACTTCACGTTTACTGTATCCCTCTGACCGTCTTATTGACGATGAACCACAGAAATGGCATCGGAATTAAATACAAAAGGCACAATGCCGACTTAGGTACAAGAAGACTGACCCTTCTTACTGTCTATGTTTTGAACCATTTCTGTGACTCTAGTTATACTTTCCGATGCTTCACTTCAGGTTTACTGTATCCCTTGGACCTTCTTATTGACGATGAAACACAGAAATTGCATCGGAATTAAATACAAAAGCCACAATGCCGACTTAGGTACAAGAAGACTGACTCTTCTTATTGTCTATGTTTTGAACCAATCCTCTGACACTAGTTACAGATTCCGATGCTTCACTTCAGGTTTACAGTATCCCTTGGACCTTCTTATTGACGACGAAACACAGAAATTGCATCGGAATTAAATAGAAATGGTACAATGCCGACTTAAGTACAAGAAGACTGACTCATCATACTGTCTATGTTTTGAACCATTCCTGTGACACTAGTTGTAGATTCCGATGCTTCATTTCAGGTTTACTGTATCCCTCTGACCTTCTTATTGACGATGAACCACAGAAATTGCATCGGAATTAAATACAAAAGGCACAATGCCGACTTAGGTACAAGAAGACTGACTCTTCTTACTGTCTATGTTTCAAACCATTCCTCTGACACTAGTTATAGATTCCGATGCTTCACTTTAGATTTACTGTATCTCCTGACCTTCCTATTGAAGATGAAACACAGAAATTGCATCGGAATTAAATACAAAAGGCCCAATGCCGACTTAAGGACAAGAAGAGTGACTCTTCCTACTGTCTATGTTTTGAACCATTCCTCTGACACTAGTTATAGATTCCGATGCTTCACTTCAGGTTTACTGTAGCCCTCTGACATTCTTATTGACGATGAAACACAGAAATTGCATCGGAATTAAATACAAAAGGCACAATGCCGACATAAGTACAAGAAGACTGACTATTATTACTCTCTATGTTTTGTACCATTCCTGTGACACTAGTTGTAGATTCCGATGCTTCACGTCAGGTATACTGTATCCCTTGGACCTTCTTATTGACGATGAAACACAGAAATTTCATCGGAATTAAATACGAAAGGCACAATGCCGACTTAGGTACAAGATGCCTGACTCTTCTTACAGTCTATGTTTTGAACCATTCCTCTGACACTAGTTATAAATTCCGATGCTTCACTTCAGGTTTACTGTATCCTTCTGACCGTCTTATTGACGATGAACCACAGAAATGGCATCGGAATTAAGTAGAAAAGGCACAATGCCGACATACGTACTAGAAGACTGACTCTTCTTACTGTCTATGTTTTGAACCATTCCTGTGACACTAGTTATAGTTTCCGAAGCTTCACTTTAGGTTTACTGTATCCCTCTGACCTTCCTATTGAAGATGAAACAAAGAAATTTCATGGGAGTTAATTACAGAAGGCACAATGCCGACTTAAGTACAAGAAGACTGACTCTTCTTGCTGTCTAGGTTTGAACAACTCCTGTGGCACTAGTTACAGATTCCGATGATTCATTTCAGGTTTACTGTATCCCTTGAACCTTCTTTTTGACGATGAAACACAGAAATTGCTTCGGAATTAAAAACAAAAGGCACAATGCCGACTTAAGTACAAGAAAAATGACTCATCCTACTGTCTATGTTTTGAACCATTCCTGTGACACTAGTTATAGATTCCGATGCTTCACTTCAGGTTTACTGTATCCCTCCGAACTTCTTATTGACGATGAAACACAGAAATTGCATCGGAATTAAATACAAAAGGCACAATGCCGACTTCAGTACTAGAATACTGACTCTTCTTACTGTTTATCTTTTGAACCATTCCTGTGACACTAGTTATTGATTCCGATGCTTCACTTCAGGTTTACAGTATCCCTCTGACCTTCCTATTGAGGATGAAACACAGAAATTGCATCGGAATTAAATACAAAAGGCACAATGCCGACTTAAGTACAAGACGACTGACTCTTCTTACTGTCTATGTTTGAACAATTCCTGTGACACTAGTTATAGATTCCGATGATTCACTTCAGGTTTACTGTATCCCTCTGACCGTCTTATTGACGATGAAACACAGAAATTGCATCGGAATTAAATAGAAAAGGGACAATGCCAACTAAAGTACAAAAACAATGACTCTTCCTACTGTCTATGTTTTGAACCATTCCATTGACACTAGTTATAGATTCCGATGCTTAACTTCAGGTTTACTGTATCCCTCTGACCTTCTTATTGTCAATGAAACACAGAAATTGCATCGGAAATAAATACAGAAGGCACAATGCCGACTCAACTAGAAGAAGACGGACTCTTCCTACTGTCTATGTTTTGAACGATTCCTGTGGCACTAGTTATACATTCCGATGCTTCACTTCAGGTTTACTGTATCCCTCTGACCTTCTTATTGACGATGAAACACAGAAATTGCATCGGAATTTATTACAAAAGGCACAATACCGACTTAAGTATAAGAAGACTGACTCTTCTTACTGACTATGTTTTGAACCATTTCTGTGTCACTAGTTATAGATTCCGATACTTCACTTCAGGTTTACTGTATGCCTTGGACCTTCTTATTGACGATGAAATACAGAAATTGCATCGGAATTAAATAAAAAGGCACAATGCCGAATTAAGTACAAGAAGACTCACTCTTCTTACTGACTATGTTTTGAACCATTCCTGTGACACTAGTTATAGATCCCGATGCTTCACTTCAGGTTTACTGTATCCCTCTGATAATCTTATTGACGTTGAAACACAGAAATTACATCGGAATTAAATACAAAAAGCACAATTCCGACTTAAGTACAAGAGGACTGACTCTTCTTACTGTCTATGCCTTGAAACATTCCTGTGACACAAGTTATAGATTCCGATGCCTCACTGCAGGTTTACTGTATCCCTTGGACTTTCTTATTGACGACGAAACACGGAAATTGCATCGGAATCAAATAGAAAAGGCACAATGCCGACTTAAGTACAAGATGACTGACCCTTTCTATTGTCTATGTTTTGAACCATTCCTGTGACTCTAGCTATAGTTTCCAATGCTTCACATCAGGGTTACTGTATCCCTCTGTCCTTCTTATTGAAGATGAAACACAAAAATTGCATCGGAATTAAATACAAAAGGCACAATGCCGACTTAGGTACAAGAAGACTGACCCTTCTTACTGTCTATGTTTTGAACCATTCCTCTGACACTAGTTATAGATTCCGATGCTTCACTTCAGGTTTACAGTATCCCTTGGACCTTCTTATTGACGACGAAACACAGAAACTGCATCGGAATTAAATAGAAATGATACAATGCCGACTTAAGTACAAGAAGATTGACTCATCATACTGTCTAAGTTTTGAACCATTCCTGTGACACTAGTTGTAGATTCCGATGCTTCACTTCACGTTTACTGTATCCCTCTGACCGTCTTATTGACGATGAACCACAGAAATGGCATCGGAATTAAATACAAAATGCACAATGCCGACTTAAGTACAAGATGACTGACTCTTCCTACTGTCTATGTTTTGAACCATTCCTGTGACACTAGTTATAGATTCCGATGCTTCACTTCAGGTTTACTGTATCCCTCCGAACTTCTTATTGACGATGAAACACAGAAATTGCATCGGAATTAAATACAAGAGGCACAATGCCGACTTCAGTACTAGAAGACTGACTCTTCTTACTGTCTACGTTTGAACAACTCCTTTGACACTAGTTATAGATTCCGATCCTTCACTTCAGGTTTACTGTATCCCTTGGACCTTCTTATTGACGAAGAAACACAGATATTGCATCGGAATTAAATAACAAGGCACAATGCCGAATTAATAACAAGAAGACTGACTCTTATTACTGACTATGTTTTGAACCATTCCTGTGTCACTAGTTATAGAAACCGATGCTTCACTTCAGGTTTACTGTATCCCTCTGATCTTCTTATTGACGATGAAACACAGAAATTGCATCGGAATTAAATACAAAAAGCTCAATACCGACTGAAGTACAAGAGGATTGACTCTTCTTACTGTCTATGACTTGAAACATTCCTGTGACACAAGTTATAGATTCTGATGCCACACTTCAAGTTTACTGCATCCCTTGGACCTTCTTATTGACGACGAAACACAGAAATTGCATCGGAATTAAATAGAAAAGGCACAATGCCGACTTAAGTACAAGAAGAATACTCTTCCTACTGTGTATGTTCTGAACCATTCCTGTGACACTAGTTATAGATTCCGATGCTTCACTTCAGGATTAGTGTACCCCTCTGACCTTGTTATTGATGATGAAACACTGAAATTGCATCGCAAATAAATACAAAAGGCACAATGTCGACTCAAGTACAAGAAGACTGACTCTTCCAACTGTCTATGCTTTGAACCATTCCCGTGACACTAGTTACACATTCCGATGCTTCACTTCAGGTTTACTGTATCCCTTGGACCTTCTTATTGACGATGAAACACAGAAATAGCATCGGAATTAAATAGAAAAGGCATAATGCCGACTTAAGTACAAGAGGACTGACTCTTCTTACTGTCTATGTTTGAACCATTTCTGTGACACTAGATATAGATTCCGATGCTTCACTGCAGGTTTACTGTATCCCTCTTACCTTCCTATTGAAGATGAAACACGGAAATTGCATCGGAATTAAATACAAAAGGCACAATGCCGACTTAAGTACAAGAAGACTGACTCTTCTTACTGTCTATGTTTGAACAATTCCTGTGACACTAGTTATACATTCCGATGCTTCACTTCAGGTTTACTGTATCCCTCTGACCTTCCTATTGAAGATGAAACACAGAAATTGCATCAGAATTATATATAAAAGGCACAATGCCGACATAAGTACAAGAAGACTGGCTCTTCTTACTGTCTATGTTTTGAACCATTTCTGTGACTCTAGTTATACTTTCCGATGCTTCACTTCAGGTTTACTGTATCCCTTGGACCTTCTTATTGACGATGAAACACAGAAATTGCATCGGAATTAAATACAAAAGCCACAATGCCGACTTAGGTACAAGAAGACTGACTCTTCTTACTGTCTATGTTTTGAACCATTCCTCTGACACTAGTTATAGATTCCGATGCTTCACTTCAGGTTTACTGTATCCCTCTGACCTTCCTATTGAAGATGAAACACAGAAATTGCATCAGAATTAAATATAAAAGGCACAATGCCGACTTAAGTACAAGAAGACTGGCTCTTCTTACTGTCTATGTTTTGAATCATTTCTGTGACTCTAGTTATACTTTCCGATGCTTCACTTCAGGTTTACAGTATCCCTTGGACCTTCGTATTGACGACGAAACACAGAAATTGCATCGGAATTAAATAGAAATGGTACAATGCCGACTTAAGTACAAGAAGACTGACTCATCATACTGTCTATGTTTTGAACCATTCCTGTGACGCTAGTTGTAGATTCCGATGCTTCACTTCAGGTTTACTGTATCCCTCTGACCTTCTTATTGACGATGAACCACAGAAATTGCATCGGAATTAAATACAAAAGGCACAATGCCGACTTAGGTACAAGAAGACTGACTCTTCTTACTGTCTATGTTTTGAACCATTCCTCTGACACTAGTTATAGATTCCGATGCTTCACTTCAGGTTTACAGTATCCCTTGGACCTTCTTATTGACGACGAAACACAGAAATTGCATCGGAATTAAATAGAAATGGTACAATGCTGACTTAAGTACAAGAAGACTGACTCATCATACTGTCTATGTTTTGAACCATTCCTGTGACACTAGTTGTAGATTCCGATGCTTCACTTCAGGTTTACTGTATCCCTCTGACCTTCTTATTGACGATGAACCACAGAAATTGCATCAGAATTAAATACAAAAGGCACAATGCCGACTTAAGTACAAGATGAATGACTCTTCCTACTGTCTATGTTTTGAACCATTCCTGTGACATTAGTTATAGATTCCGATGCTTCACTTTAGATTTACTGTATCTCCTGACCTTCCTATTGAAGATGAAACACAGAAATTGCATCGGAATTAAATACAAAAGGCTTAATGCCGACTTAAGTACAAGAAGAGTGACTCTTCCTACTGTCTATGTTTTGAACCATTCCTCTGACACTAGTTATAGATTCCGATGCTTCACTTCAGGTTTACTGTAGCCCTCTGACATTCTTCTTGGCGATGAAACACAGAAATTGCATCGGAATTAAATACAAAAGGCACAATGCCGACATAAGTACAAGAAGACTGACTATTATTACTCTCTATGTTTGTACCATTCCTGTGACACTAGTTGTAGATTCCGATGCTTCACGTCAGGTATACTGTATCCCTTGGACCTTCTTATTGACGATGAAACACAGAAATAGCATCGGAATTAAATACGAAAGGCACAATGCCGACTTAGGTACAAGATGCCTGACTCTTCTTACAGTCTATGATTTGAACCATTCCTCTGACACTAGTTATAAATTCCGATGCTTCACTTCAGGTTTACTGTATCCCTCTGACCGTCTTATTGACGATGAACCACAGAAATGGCATCGGAATTAAGTAGAAAAGGCACAATGCCGACATAAGTACTAGAAGACGGACTCTTCTTACTGTCTATGTTTTGAACCATTCCTGTGACACTAGTTATAGTTTCCGAAGCTTCACTTCAGGTTTACTGTGTCCCTCTGACCTTCCTATTGAAGATGAAACAAAGAATTTTCATGGGAGTTAATTACAGAAGGCACAATGCCGACTTAAGTACAAGAAGACTGACTCTTCTTACTGTCTAGGTTTGAACAACTCCTGTGGCACTAGTTACAGATTCCGATGATTCACTTCAGGTTTACTGTATCCCTTGAACCTTCTTTTTGACGATGAAACTCAGAAATTGCATCGGAATTAAATACAAAAGGCACAATGCCGACTTAAGTACAAGAAGAATGACTCATCCTACTGTCTATGTTTTGAACCACTCCTGTGGCACTAGTTATAGATTCCGATCATTCACTTCAGGTTTACTGTATCTCTCTGACCTTCCTATAGAAGATGAAACACAGTAATAGCATCGGAATTAAAAACAAAAGGCACAATGCCGACTTAAGTACAATAAGACTGACTCTTCCTACTGTCTATGCTTTGAACCATTCCTCTGACACTAGTTATAGATTCCGATGCATCACTTCAGGTTTACTGTATCCCTCTGACCTTCTTATTGACGATGAAACACAGAAATAGCATCGGAATTAAATACAAAAGGCACAATGCCGACTTAAGTACAAGAAGACTGACTCTTCCTACTGTCTATGTTTTAAACCATTCCTGTGACACTAGATATAGATTCCGATGCTTCACTTCAGGTTTACTGTATCCCTCCGAACTTCTTATTGACGATGAAACACAGAAATTGCATCGGAATTAAATACAAAAGGCACAATGCCGACTTCAGTACTAGAATACTGACTCTTCTTACTGTCTATCTTTTGAACCATTCCTGGACACTACTTACTGATTCCGATGCTTCACTTCAGGTTTACTGTATCCCTCTGACCTTCCTATTGAAGATGAAACACAGAAATTGCATCAGAATAAAATATAAAAGGCACAATGCCGACTTAAGTACAAGAAGACTGGCTCTTCTTACTGTCTATGTTTTGAACCATTTCTGTGTCTCTAGTTATACTTTCCGATGCTTCACTTAAGGTTTACTGTATCCCTTGGACCTTCTTATTGACGATGAAACACAGAAATTGCATCGGAATTAAATACAAAAGGCACAATGCCGACTTAAGTACAAGAAGACTGACCCTTCCTACTGTCTATGTTTTGAACCATTCCTGTGACACTAGTTATACATTCCGATGCTTCACTTCAGGTTTACTGTATCCCTTGGACCTTCTTATTGACGACGAAACACAGAAATAGCATCGGAATTAAATACAAAAGGCACAATGCCGACTTAAGAACAAGAAGACTGACTCTTCCTACTGTCTATGTTTTGAACCATTCCTGTGACACTAGTTATAGATTCCGATGCTTCACTTCAGGTTTACTGTATCCCTCCGAACTTCTAATTGACGATGAAACACAGAAATTGCTTCGGAATTAAATACAAAAGGCACAATGCCGACTTCAGTACTAGAATACTGACTCTTCTTACTGTCTATCATTTGAGCCATTCCTGTGACACTATTTATTGATTCCGATGCTTCACTTCAGGTTTACTGTATCCCTCTGACCTTCCTATTGAGGATGAAACACAGAAATTGCATTGGAATTTAATACAAAAGGCACAATGCCGACTTAAGTACAAGACGACTGACTCTTCTTACTGTCTATGTTTGAACAATTCCTGTGACACTAGTTATAGATTCCGATGATTCACTTCGGGTTTACTGTATCCCTCTGACCGTCGTATTGACGATGAAACACAGAAATTGCATCGGAATTAAATAGAAAAGGCACAATGCCAACTAAAGTACAAAAACAATGACTCTTCCTACTGTCTATGTTTTGAACCATTCCATTGACTCTAGTTATAGATTCCAATGCTTAACTTCAGGTTTACTGTATCCCTTGGACCTTCTTATTGACAATGAAATACAGAAATTGCATCGGAATTAAATAAAAAGGCACAATGCCGAATTAAGTACAAGAAGACTCACTCTTCATACTGACTATGTTTTGAACCATTCCTGTGACACTAGTTATAGATCCCGATGCTTCACTTCAGGTTTACTGTATCCCTCTGACCTTCTTATTGACGATGAAACACAGAAATTGCATCGGAATTAAATACAAAAGGCACAATGCCGACATAAGTACAAGAAGACTGACTTTTCCTACTCTCCATTCTTTGAACCATTCCTGTGACACTAGTTATAGATTCCGATGCTTCACTTCAGGTTTACTGTGTCCCTCTGACCTTCTTATTGACGATGAAACACAGAAATAGCATCGGAATTAAATACAAAAGGCACATTGCCGACTTCAGTACAAGAGGACTGTCTCTTCCTACTGTCTATGATTTGAACCATTCGTGTGACACTAGTTATAGATTCCGATGCTTCACTTCAGGTTTACTGTATCCCTCTGACCTTCTTATTGACGATGAACCACAGAAATTCCATCGGAATTAAATACAAAAGGCACAAAGCCGACTTAAGTAGAGGATGGATACTCTTCCTACTGTCTAAGTTTTGAACCATTCCTCTGACACTAGTTATAGATTCCGATGTTTCACTTCAGGTTTACTGTATCCCTCTGACCTTCTTATTGACGATGAAACACAGAAATTGCATCGGAATTAAATAGAAAATGCACAATGCCGACTTAAGTACAAGAATACTGACCCTTCCTATTGTCTATGTTTTGAACCATTCCTGTGACACTAGTTATAGATTCCGATGCTTCACTTCAGGTTTACTGTATCCCTCTGACCTTCCTATTGAAGATGAAACACAGAAATTGCATCGGAATTGAATACAAAAGGCACAATGCCGACTTAAGTACAAGAAGATTGACTCCTCCTACTCTCTATGTTTTGAACCATTCATTTGACACTAGTTATACATTCCGATGCTTCACTGCAGGTTGTCTGTATCCTTTGGACCTTCTTATTGACGATAAAACACAGAAATTGCATCGGAATTACATACAAAAGGCACAATGCGACTTAAGTACAAGAAGACTGACTCTTCCTACTGTCTATGATTCGAACCATTCCTGTGACACTAGTAATAGATTGCGATGCTTCACTTCAGGCTTACTGTATCCCTCTGACCTTCTTATTGACGATGAAACACAGAAATTGGATCGGAATTAAATAGAAAAGACACAATGCCGACTTAAGTACAAGAATACTGACTCTTCTTACTGTCTATGATTTAAACCATTCCTGTGACACTAGTTATACGTTCCGATGCTTCACTTCGAGTTTTCTGTATCCCTTGAACCTTCTTATTGACGATGAAACACAGAAATTGCATCGGAATTAAATACAAAAGGCACAAAGCGACTTAAGTACAAGAAGACTGACTCTTCCTACTGTCTATGTTTAGAACCATTCCTGTGACACTAGTTATACATTCCGATGCTTCACTTCAGGTTTACTGTATCCCTTGGACCTTCTTATTGCCGATGAAACACAGAAATTGCATCGGAATGAAATACAAAAGGCACATGCCGACTTAAGTACAAGAAGACTGACTCTTCCTACTGTCTACGTTTTGAACCATTCCTGTGACACTAATTATAAATTCCGATGCTTCACTTCAGGTTTACTGTATCCCTCTGACCTTCTTATTGACGATGAAACACAGAAATTGCATCGGAATTGATTACAAAAGGCACAATGCCGACTTAAGTGCAAGTGGACTGACTTTTATTTCTCTCTATGTTTTGAACCATTCCTGTGACACTAGTTATAGATTCCGATGCTTCACTTCAGGTTTACTGTATCCCTTGGACCTTCTTATTGACGATGAAACACAGAAATTGCAACCGAATTACATACAAAAGGCACAATGCCGACTGATGTACAAGAAGACTGACACATCTTACTGTCTATGTTTTGAACCATTCCTCTGACACTAGTTATGGATTCCGATTCTTCACTTCAGGTTTACTGCATCCCTTGGACCTTCTTTTTGACGATGAAACACAGAAATTGCATCGGAATTGAATAGAAAAGGCACAATGCCGACTTAAGTACAAGAAGACTGACTCTTCCAACTGTCTATGCTTTGAACCATTCCCGTGACACTAGTTACACATTCCGATGCTTCACTTCAGGTTTACTGTATCCCTTGGACCTTCTTATTGACGATGAAACACAGAAATTGCATCGGAATTAAATAGAAAAGGCACAATGCCGACTTAAGTACAAGAGGACTGACTCTTCTTACTGTCTATGTTTGAACCATTTCTGTGACACTAGATATAGATTCCGATGCTTCACTGCAGGTTTACTGTATCCCTCTTACCTTCCTATTGAAGATGAAACACGGAAATTGCATCGGAATTAAATACAAAAGGCACAATGCCGACTTAAGTACAAGAAGACTGACTCTTCTTACTGTCTATGTTTGAACAATTCCTGTGACACTAGTTATACATTCCGATGCTTCACTTCAGGTTTACTGTATCCCTATGACCTTCCTATTGAAGATGAAACACAGAAATTGCATCAGAATTTAATATAAAAGGCACAATGCCGACTTAAGTACAAGAAGACTGGCTCTTCTTACTGTCTATGTTTTGAACCATTTCTGTGACACTAGTTATACTTTCCGATGCTTCACTTCAGGTTTACTGTATCCCTTGGACCTTCTTATTGACGATGAAACACAGAAATTGCTTTGGAATTAAATACAAAAGCCACAATGCCGACTTAAGTACAGGAAGGAAGACTCTTCCTACTGTCTATGTTTTGAACCATTCCTGTGACACTAGTTATAGATTCCGATGCTTCACATCAGGTTTACTGTATCCCTCTGTCCATCCTATTGAAGATGAAACACAGAAATTGCATTGGAATTAAATACAAAAGGCACAATACCGACTTAGGTACAAGAAGACTGACTCTTCTTACTGTCTATGTTTTGAATTATTCCTCTGACACTAGTTATAGATTCCGATGCTTCACTTCAGGTTTACAGTATCGCTTGGACCTTCTTATTGACGACGAAACACAGAAATTGCATCGGAATTAAATAGAAATGGTACAATGCCGACTTGAGTACAAGAAGACTGACTCATCATACTGTCTATGTTTTGAACCATTCCTGTGACACTAGTTGTAGATTCCGATGCTTCACTACAGGTTTACTGTATCCCTCTGACCTTCTTATTGACGATGAACCACAGAAATTGCATCGGAATTAAATACAAAAGGCACAATGCCGACTTAAGTACAAGATGAATGACTCTTCCCACTGTCTATGCTTTGAACCATTCCTGTGACATTACTTATAGATTCCGATGCTTCACTTCAGGTTTACTGTATCTCCTGACCTTCCTATTGAAGATGAAACACAGAAATTGCATCGGAATGAAATACAAAAGGCACAATGCCGACTTAAGTACAAGAAGACTGACTCTTCCCACTGTCTATGTTTTGAACCATTCCTCTGACACTAGTTATAGATTCCGATGCTTCACTTCAGGTTTGCTGTATCCCTCTGACATTCTCTTTGACGATGAAACACAGAAATTGCATCGTAATTAAATACAAAAGGCACAATGCCGACATAAGTACAAGAAGACTGACTATTATTACTCTCTACGTTCTGTACCATTCCTGTGACACTAGTTGTAGATTCCGATGCTTCACGTCAGGTATACTGTATCCCTAGGACCTTCTTATTGACGACGAAACACAGACACTGCATCGGAATCAATTCGAAAAGGCACAATGCCGACTTAAGTACATGAAGACTGACTCTTATTTCTCTCCATGTTTTGAACCATTCCTGTGACACTGATTATAGATTCCCATGCTTCACTTCAGGATTACTGTATCCCTCTGACCTACTAATTGACGATGAAACACAGAAATTGCATCGGAATTAAATACAAAAAGCACAATGCCGACTTAAGTACAAGAGGACTGACTCTTCTTACTCTCCGCGTTTTGAAACATACCTTTGACACTAGTTATAGATTCCGATGCTTCACTTCAGGTTTACTGTATCCCTTGGACCTCCTTATTGACCACGAAACACAGAAATTGCATCGGAATTAAATTGAAAAGGCACAATGCCTACTTAAGTACAAGAAGACTGACCCTTCCTAATGTCTATGTTTTGAACCATTCCTGTGACACTAGTAATAGATTCCGATGCCTCACTTCAGGTTTACTGTATCCCTCTGACCTTCTTATTGACGATGAATCACAGAAATTGCATCGGAATTGAATAGAAAAGGCACAATGCCGACTTATGTACAAGAGGACTGACTCTTCTTACTGTCTATGTTTTGAACCATTCCTGTGACACTAGTTATAGATTCCGATGCTTCACTTCAGGTTAACTGTATCCCTCTGACCTTCCTATTGAAGATGAAACACAGAAATTGCATCGGAATTAAATAGAAAAGGCACAATGCCAACCTAAGTACAAGAATACTGACTCTTCTTACTGTCTATGTTTTGAACCATTCCTGTGACACTAGTTATAGATTCCGATGCTTCACTTCAGGTTTACTGTATCCCTTGGACCTTCTTATTGACGATGAAACAAAGAAATTTCATCGGAATTAAATACAAAAGGCACAATGCCGACTTAAGTACAAGAAGACTGACTCTTCTTACTGTCTATGTTTGAACAACTCCTGTGACACTAATTATAGATTCCGATGCTTCACTTCAGGTCTACTGTATCCCCTGGACCTCCTTTTTGACGATGAAACACAGAAATCGCATCGGAATTAAATACAAAAGGCACAATGCCGACTTAAGTACAAGAAGAATGACTCTTCCTTCTGTCTATGTTTTGAACCATTCCTGTGACACTAGTTATAGATTCCGGTGCTTCACTTCAGGTTTACTGTATCCCTCTGACCTTCCTATTGAAGATGAAACACAGAAATTGCTTCGGAATTAAATACAAAAGGCACAATGCCAACTTAAGTACAAGAAGACTGACTCTTCTTACTGTCTATGTTTGAGCAATTCCTGTGACACTAGTTATAGATTCCGATGCTTCACTTTAGGTTTACTGTATCCCTCTGACCTTCCTATTGAAGATGAAACGCAGAAATTGCATCGGGATTAAATACAAAGGCACTACGCCGACTGAAGTTCAAGAAGACTGACTCTTCCTACTGTCTATGTTTTGAACCATTTCTGTGACACTAGTTATAGATTCCGATGCGTCACTTCGGGTTTACTGTATCCCTCTGACCTTCCTATTGAAGAAGATACACAGAAATTGCATCGGAATTAAATACAAAAGGCACAATGCCGTCTTAAGTACAAGAAGACTGACTCTTCTTACTGTCTATGTTTGAACGATGCCTGTTACACTAGATATAGATTCCGAAGCTTCACTTCGGGTTTACTATATCCCCCTGACCTTCCTATTGAAGATGAAACACAGAAATTGCATCGGAATAAAATACAAAAGGCACAATGCCGACTTAAGTACAAGAAGACTGACTCTTCCTACTGTCTATGATTTGAACCATTCCTGTGACACTAGTTATAGATTCCGATGCTTCACTTCAGTTTTACTGTATCCCTCTGACCTTCTTATTGACGATGAAACACAGAAATTGGATCGTAATAAAATAGAAAAGCCACAATGCCGACTTAAGAACGAGAATACTGACTCTTCTTACTGTCTATGATTTAAACCATTCCTGTGACACTAGTTATACGTTCCGATGCTTCACTTCGGGTTTTCTGTATCCCATGGTTCTTCTTATTGACGATGAAACACAGAAATTGCATCGGAATTAAATACAAAAGGCACAATGCGACTTAAGTACAAGAAGACTGACTCTTCCTACTGTCTATGTTTAGAACCATTCCTGTGACACTAGTTATACATTCCGATGCTTCACTTCAGGTTTACTGTATCCCTTGGACCTTCTTATTGACGATGAAACACAGAAATTGCATCGGAATTAAATACAATAGGCACAATGCCGACTTAAGTACAAGAAGACTGACTCTTCCTACTGTCTACGTTTTGAACCATTCCTGTGACACTAATTATAAATTCCGATGCTTCACTTCAGGTTTACTGTATCCCTCTGACCTTCTTATTGACGATGAAACACAGAAATTGCATCGGAATTGATTACAAAAGGCACAATGCCGACTTAAGTGCAAGTGGACTGACTTTTATTTCTCTCTATGTTTTGAACCATTCCTGTGACACTAGTTATAGATTCCGATGCTTCACTTCAGGTTTACTGTATCCCTTGGACCTTCTTATTGACGATGAAGCACACAAATTGCATCGGAATTAAATACAAAAGGCACAATGCCTACTTAAGTACAAGAAGACTGACTCTCCCTACTGTCTATATTTTGAACCATTCCTGTGACACTAGTTATACATTCCGATGCTTCACTTCAAGTTTACCGTATCCCTTGGACCTCCTTTTTACGATGAAACACAGAAATTGCATCGGAATTAAATACAAAAGGCACAATGCCGACTTAAGTACAAGAAGAATGACTCTTCCTACTGTCTATGTTTTGAACCATTCCTTTGACACTAGTTATACATTCCGATGCTTCACTTCAGGTTTACTGTATCCTTCCGACCTTCATATTGACGAAGAAACACAGAAATTGCATCGGAATTAAATAGAAAAGTCACAATGCCGACTTAATTACAAGAGGACAGACTCTTCCTACTGTCTATGTATTGAACCATTCCTGTGACACTAGTTATACATTCCGATGCTTCACTTCAGGTTTACTGTATCCCTTGGACCTTCTTATTGACAATGAAACACAGAAATTGCATCGGAATTAAATACGAAAGGTACAATGCCGACTTAGGTACAAGAAGACTGACTCTTCTTACTGTCTATGTTTTGATCCATTTCTGTGACACTAGTTATAGATTCCTCTGCTTCACGTCAGGTTTGCTGTAACCTTCCGACCTTCAAATTGACGATGAAACACAGAAATTGCATCGGAATTAAATGGAAAAGGCACAATGCCGACTTAATTACAAGAAGACTGACTCTTTTTACTGTCTATGTATTGAACCATTCCTGTGACACTAGTTATAAATTCCAATGCTTCACTTCAGGTTTACTGTATCCCTCTGACCTTCTTATTGACGATGAAACACACAAATTGAATCGGAACTAAAAACAATAGGCACAATGCCGACTTAAGTACAAGAAGACTGACTCTTCCTACTGTCTATGTTTTGAACCATTCCTGTGACACTAGTTCTAGATTCCGCTGCTTCACGTCAGGTTTACTGTATCCCTCTGACCTTCCTATTGAAGATGCAACACAGAAATTTCATCGGAATTAAATACAAAACGCACAATGCCGACTTAAGTACAAGAAAACTCACGCTTCTTACTGTCTATGTTTGAACAACTCCTGTGACACTTGTTATAGACTCCGATGCTTCACTTCAGGTTGCTTGGACTTCCTTTTTGTCGATGAAACACAGAAATTGCTTCGGAATTAAATACAAAAGGCACAATGTCGACTTAAGTACAAGAAGACTGACCCGTCTTACTGTCTATATTTTGAACCATTCCTGTGACACTAGTTATACATTCCGATGCTTCACTTCAGGTTTACTGTATCCCTTGGACCTTCTTATTGACGATGAAACACAGAAATTGCATCGGAATTAAATAGGAAAATCACAATGCCGACTTAATTACAAGAATGCTGACTCTACTTACTGTTTATTTTGAACCATTCCTGTGACACTAGTTATGGATTCCGATGCTTCACTTCTGGTTTTCTGTATCCCTTCGACGTTCTTATTGACGATGAAACAAAGAAATTTCATCGGAATTAATAACAAAACGCACAATGCCGACTTAAGTACAAGAAGGCTGACTCTTCTTACTGTCTATGTTTGAACAACTCCTGTGACACTAGTTATAGATTCCGATGCTTCACTTCAGGTTTACTGTATCCCTCTGACCTTCTTATTGACGATGAAATACAGAAATTGAATCGGAATTAAATACATTAGGCACAATGCCGACTTAAGTACAAGAAGACTGACCCGTCTTACTGTCTATGTTTTGAACCATTCCTGTGACACTAGTTATACATTCCGATGCTTCACTTCAGGTTTACTGTATCCCTTGGACCTTCTTATTGACGATGAAACACAGAAACTGCATCAGAATTAAATACAAAGGGCACAATGCCGACTCAAGTACAAGAAGGCTGACTCTTTCTACTGTCTATGTTTTGAGCCATTTCTGTGACACTAGTTATAGATTCCAAGGCTTCCCTTCAGGTTTACTGTATCCCAACTACCTTTCTATTGAAGATGAAACACAGAAATTGCATCGGATTTAAATACAAAAGGCACAATGCCGACTTAAGTACAAGAAGACTGACTCTTCTTACTGACTATGTTTTGAACCATTTCTGTGACACTAGTTATAGATTCCGATGCTTCACTACAGGTTTGCTGTATCCCTCTGACCTTCTTATTGACGATGAAACACAGAAAGTGCATCGGAATTAAATACATAAGGCACAATGCCGACTTAAGTACAAGAAGAATAACTCTTCTTTCTGTCTAGGTTTTGAACCATTCCTGTGACACTTGTTATACATTCTGATGTTTCATTTCAGGTTTACTGTATCCCTTGGACCTTCTTATAGACGATGAAAGACAGAAATTGCATCGGAATTAAATACAAAAGGCACAATGCGACTTAAGTACAAGAAGACTGACTCTTCCTACTGTCTATGTTTAGAACCATTCCTGTGACACTAGTTATACATTCCGATGCTTCACTTCAGGTTTACTGTATCCCTTGGACCTTCTTATTGACGATGAAACACAGAAATTGCATCGGAATTAAATACAATAGGCACAATGCCGACTTAAGTACAAGAAGACTGACTCTTCCTACTGTCTACGTTTTGAACCATTCCTGTGACACTAATTATAAATTCCGATGCTTCACTTCAGGTTTACTGTATCCCTCTGACCTTCTTATTGACGATGAAACACAGAAATTGCATCGGAATTGATTACAAAAGGCACAATGCCGACTTAAGTGCAAGTGGACTGACTTTTATTTCTCTCTATGTTTTGAACCATTCCTGTGACACTAGTTATAGATTCCGATGCTTCACTTCAGGTTTACTGTATCCCTTGGACCTTCTTATTGACGATGAAGCACACAAATTGCATCGGAATTAAATACAAAAGGCACAATGCCTACTTAAGTACAAGAAGACTGACTCTTCCTACTGTCTATATTTTGAACCATTCCTGTGACACTAGTTATACATTCCGATGCTTCACTTCAAGTTTACCGTATCCCTTGGACCTCCTTTTTACGATGAAACACAGAAATTGCATCGGAATTAAATACAAAAGGCACAATGCCGACTTAAGTACAAGAAGAATGACTCTTCCTACTGTCTATGTTTTGAACCATTCCTTTGACACTAGTTATACATTCCGATGCTTCACTTCAGGTTTACTGTATCCTTCCGACCTTCATATTGACGAAGAAACACAGAAATTGCATCGGAATTAAATAGAAAAGTCACAATGCCGACTTAATTACAAGAGGACAGACTCTTCCTACTGTCTATGTATTGAACCATTCCTGTGACACTAGTTATACATTCCGATGCTTCACTTCAGGTTTACTGTATCCCTTGGACCTTCTTATTGACAATGAAACACAGAAATTGCATCGGAATTAAATACGAAAGGTACAATGCCGACTTAGGTACAAGAAGACTGACTCTTCTTACTGTCTATGTTTTGATCCATTTCTGTGACACTAGTTATAGATTCCTCTGCTTCACGTCAGGTTTGCTGTAACCTTCCGACCTTCATATTGACGATGAAACACAGAAATTGCATCGGAATTAAATGGAAAAGGCACAATGCCGACTTAATTACAAGAAGACTGACTCTTTTTACTGTCTATGTATTGAACCATTCCTGTGACACTAGTTATAAATTCCAATGCTTCACTTCAGGTTTACTGTATCCCTCTGACCTTCTTATTGACGATGAAACACACAAATTGAATCGGAACTAAAAACAATAGGCACAATGCCGACTTAAGTACAAGAAGACTGACTCTTCCTACTGTCTATGTTTTGAACCATTCCTGTGACACTAGTTCTAGATTCCGCTGCTTCACGTCAGGTTTACTGTATCCCTCTGACCTTCCTATTGAAGATGCAACACAGAAATTTCATCGGAATTAAATACAAAACGCACAATGCCGACTTAAGTACAAGAAAACTCACGCTTCTTACTGTCTATGTTTGAACAACTCCTGTGACACTTGTTATAGACTCCGATGCTTCACTTCAGGTTGCTTGGACTTCCTTTTTGTCGATGAAACACAGAAATTGCTTCGGAATTAAATACAATAGGCACAATGCCGACTTAAGTACAAGAAGACTGACTCTTCCTACTGTCTACGTTTTGAACCATTCCTGTGACACTAATTATAAATTCCGATGCTTCACTTCAGGTTTACTGTATCCCTCTGACCTTCTTATTGACGATGAAACACAGAAATTGCATCGGAATTGATTACAAAAGGCACAATGCCGACTTAAGTGCAAGTGGACTGACTTTTATTTCTCTCTATGTTTTGAACCATTCCTGTGACACTAGTTATAGATTCCGATGCTTCACTTCAGGTTTACTGTATCCCTTGGACCTTCTTATTGACGATGAAGCACACAAATTGCATCGGAATTAAATACAAAAGGCACAATGCCTACTTAAGTACAAGAAGACTGACTCTTCCTACTGTCTATATTTTGAACCATTCCTGTGACACTAGTTATACATTCCGATGCTTCACTTCAAGTTTACCGTATCCCTTGGACCTCCTTTTTACGATGAAACACAGAAATTGCATCGGAATTAAATACAAAAGGCACAATGCCGACTTAAGTACAAGAAGAATGACTCTTCCTACTGTCTATGTTTTGAACCATTCCTTTGACACTAGTTATACATTCCGATGCTTCACTTCAGGTTTACTGTATCCTTCCGACCTTCATATTGACGAAGAAACACAGAAATTGCATCGGAATTAAATAGAAAAGTCACAATGCCGACTTAATTACAAGAGGACAGACTCTTCCTACTGTCTATGTATTGAACCATTCCTGTGACACTAGTTATACATTCCGATGCTTCACTTCAGGTTTACTGTATCCCTTGGACCTTCTTATTGACAATGAAACACAGAAATTGCATCGGAATTAAATACGAAAGGTACAATGCCGACTTAGGTACAAGAATACTGACTCTTCTTACTGTCTATGTTTTGATCCATTTCTGTGACACTAGTTATAGATTCCTCTGCTTCACGTCAGGTTTGCTGTAACCTTCCGACCTTCATATTGACGATGAAACACAGAAATTGCATCGGAATTAAATGGAAAAGGCACAATGCCGACTTAATTACAAGAAGACTGACTCTTTTTACTGTCTATGTATTGAACCATTCCTGTGACACTAGTTATAAATTCCAATGCTTCACTTCAGGTTTACTGTATCCCTCTGACCTTCTTATTGACGATGAAACACACAAATTGAATCGGAACTAAAAACAATAGGCACAATGCCGACTTAAGTACAAGAAGACTGACTCTTCCTACTGTCTATGTTTTGAACCATTCCTGTGACACTAGTTCTAGATTCCGCTGCTTCACGTCAGGTTTACTGTATCCCTCTGACCTTCCTATTGAAGATGCAACACAGAAATTTCATCGGAATTAAATACAAAACGCACAATGCCGACTTAAGTACAAGAAAACTCACGCTTCTTACTGTCTATGTTTGAACAACTCCTGTGACACTTGTTATAGACTCCGATGCTTCACTTCAGGTTGCTTGGACTTCCTTTTTGTCGATGAAACACAGAAATTGCTTCGGAATTAAATACAAAAGGCACAATGTCGACTTAAGTACAAGAAGACTGACCCGTCTTACTGTCTATATTTTGAACCATTCCTGTGACACTAGTTATACATTCCGATGCTTCACTTCAGGTTTACTGTATCCCTTGGACCTTCTTATTGACGATGAAACACAGAAATTGCATCGGAATTAAATAGGAAAATCACAATGCCGACTTAATTACAAGAATGCTGACTCTACTTACTGTTTATTTTGAACCATTCCTGTGACACTAGTTATGGATTCCGATGCTTCACTTCTGGTTTTCTGTATCCCTTCGACGTTCTTATTGACGATGAAACAAAGAAATTTCATCGGAATTAATAACAAAACGCACAATGCCGACTTAAGTACAAGAAGGCTGACTCTTCTTACTGTCTATGTTTGAACAACTCCTGTGACACTAGTTATAGATTCCGATGCTTCACTTCAGGTTTACTGTATCCCTCTGACCTTCTTATTGACGATGAAATACAGAAATTGAATCGGAATTAAATACATTAGGCACAATGCCGACTTAAGTACAAGAAGACTGACCCGTCTTACTGTCTATGTTTTGAACCATTCCTGTGACACTAGTTATACATTCCGATGCTTCACTTCAGGTTTACTGTATCCCTTGGACCTTCTTATTGACGATGAAACACAGAAACTGCATCAGAATTAAATACAAAGGGCACAATGCCGACTCAAGTACAAGAAGGCTGACTCTTTCTACTGTCTATGTTTTGAGCCATTTCTGTGACACTAGTTATAGATTCCAAGGCTTCCCTTCAGGTTTACTGTATCCCAACTACCTTTCTATTGAAGATGAAACACAGAAATTGCATCGGATTTAAATACAAAAGGCACAATGCCGACTTAAGTACAAGAAGACTGACTCTTCTTACTGACTATGTTTTGAACCATTTCTGTGACACTAGTTATAGATTCCGATGCTTCACTACAGGTTTGCTGTATCCCTCTGACCTTCTTATTGACGATGAAACACAGAAAGTGCATCGGAATTAAATACATAAGGCACAATGCCGACTTAAGTACAAGAAGAATAACTCTTCTTTCTGTCTAGGTTTTGAACCATTCCTGTGACACTTGTTATACATTCTGATGTTTCATTTCAGGTTTACTGTATCCCTTGGACCTTCTTATAGACGATGAAAGACAGAAATTGCATCGGAATTAAATACAAAAGGCACAATGCCGACTTAAGAACAAGATGACTGACTCTTCTTACTGTCTATTTTTTGAACCATATCTGTGACACTAGTTATAAATTCCGATGCTTGACTTCAGGTTTACTGTATCCCTTGGACCTTCTTATTGACGATGAAACACAGAAATTGCATCGGAATTCAATACAAAAGGCACAATGCCGACTTAAGTACAAGAAGACTGACTCTTCCTACTGTCTATGTTTTGAACCATTCCTGTGACACTAGTTATACATTCCGATGCTTCACGTTAGGTTTACTGTATCCCTTGGACCTTCTTATTGACGATGAAACACAGAAATTGCATCGGAATTAAATACAAAAGGCACAATGCCGACTTAAGTACAAGAAGACTGACTCTTCCTACTGTCTATGTTTTGAACCATTCCTGTGACACTAGTTATACATTCCGATGCTTCACTTCAGGTTTACTGTATCCTTTTATAAAGGCACATTTGCATGCCGAGCGTGAGTTTCCTTGGAAACGCGAAATACTAATTAAATAAATGATCAGTGACAAATAAGTAAAGCCTATGGCACACAACTGCAGCGCTGTGTCGCTGATGAAACAAAAGCACAATTACGTTACTCTTATGTTTGATTAAAAATGGCGAGCTCTGGTAGAAGTGGTGCGAGAAGCACGTATTTTATTTTATTGTCTGGCACACCGCCATATTTCATGTTATAGAAGAATACTGCGAGTTGCAACCACACTAGGCACTCGATTCTGTAAAGAATTTATATTTATAAAAGTAAGTAGGATTATGAACTGTAGGCTTATTCATTGAATATATCTGATTTAACTAACTGTGTAACTTTTTTATGTTTAGTAGACAATCACCTCTGTACGACGTATTGGCATGGCTTGCAAATTATTGTAATATTGAGATTTAGTTTATGAGTCCGCACCTACCGCAGCAGTCTTTGGAAACGATTTAATTACGAAGTCCGATTATTTCAGTTGTATTTCACGGTCAACTACGAGTAACATTGCCTTTACGAAAAAGCCATTGTCAAGCGTCTGATAACGAATAATTAAACGTCCACGTTCCAGATAAGCAAAATATTAATTACAATTGCAATCACAATCACCATCATACAGATAGGATAATTAATATTTAAATAACAATATATTTTTTTATTTATTTTTATTTATTTTATATTGGCGACTGCGTGTCGGACTTGTTATTTTGTCATTTGTTACATTGTTCTCTTTGTTTCATGTAAAAAATCAACTTTCTGGACCTGGACGTCAATGTATGAGAGATAACAAAATCTGAAGATATTTCCCAATTCTGAAATTTTGCCGGAAGACGCAAAGAAACTTCCAGCAAAATAAGGTAAGACGCAGCATCTTTGCATTAGCAGGCTTGACCAGACGTATAATTCAGTGTATTAGCTTTTCAGTAAATTCTGTAGTGTTTCTTTTCCGCATAACAGTTTCAGTGATAAATTTCATTCTCAGTACTTTTCCCTAAACAATAACGTATGCAACAATACCAATACACGAGTGTACAATATGGCCGACTTCTGTACGATATCATGTAACATGGCAAGCAGCCATTACCAATAATCTCAAATTCAGTTTACATTTTTAAATTAACAGACAGCCATTGTTGCTACGAGCGATTCACGCTCAACTACATTTTATTTTAAAATCAGTGTCAAAAATTTTCTTGAAACATATATCACGTGTGGCATGGTAATAACTAGAAAACAATATGCAAAAATGGAACAGCAAAGACGTACTATTCAGAAGCAATCCGACTCGGACGTGAGACAAGTGTTAGAAAATGACTTTACGACAGCAACCGGTAGTGACGATTCATCAAACATTGACGCAAGTGTTGACAAAAATTTTGACAATAGGCCGTCCACTACAAAAATTTCAAAATCTCAATCAGAGCCCATGTTAATGCATGACGTCACGTCTAATGACGCGGCGGGGGCCGAGACCTTGCAAACGGTAAACATTGCCGACATGTAACTGTTACTATGTAAAAATTTGAACAAAACGAGTGCCAAAAAGACGTTGCATAGTGAACCTCTGTTCACGGACATTAACGAACATTACTAACTCTGCAACTACGCAGAAACTTATGTGAAGGAAACGGTTAATGCCATTCATTATGCATCGTACCTATGTAAACGCGATGAACGATTTCGTTGATTAATAACTACGAACATTTAGGTGAGCTATATACAGCAAAAAACTGAAAATGTGAAGTGCATAATTCGTACATCGTCTAGTGACATTACTACAGTACCTAAGTTCAAGATGTTAACTGGATTAAATGGACACAAGGTGCCTGTCCAGAAAACAACACGACGGGTGGAAGAAATTTGGTTGGAACTTCAGGGAATGAAATGTTCTCAAAATGTGACGGACACTCTTACCTGGACTGCCCAAGGATCGACGCCAGCTATGTGCCGTCCGAGGTTCTGCAACCAAGCTTCCACGGAATGTAAAAAACGAACTGCACGTGGACCAATTACTCGACGGGTCACGTCTGATCTGTAATAAGCAATGCTTTTAGTCACAACCAACTGCATCACTACGACTATAATGGAAATGGGAAACGGACACGCTTATGTATTAATCACGTTGTTATACAACGATGTTACTGTGATCAAAAAACTTTACCACGACGATACTAACCTGTAAAAAATTATTGTGCAGCGGATGAATATGAACTGTAATAACGACACGATGTGTATAGGTCAACGCACCTGAAAAATACGGACATTTTTCTTTGAAGTATTTCAAAACAATACTATGTAACTAAGAACATTCAACAATCTAAGTTGTATTGTGTTATAACAAATATTGTAAATTTAAAACTAAGTTACCTGTCATAGAATGTAGTCTTCATATGTAATCTTGGTTGAATATTTTCATTGTGCAACGACTGAAAAACGCGCGCACACGAACAATATGAACTGCAATACTGTGCTGCGTGATCTAACTGTACGATATAACGGCAGTGCCGCAGTTACACAGACGCTTCTGCGCATGCGCGCACTCTATCTGCCAACATAAGAACTTTTACGGCGCACCCGCGTCATTGAAATTTTGTATATAATGTGTATAATGTGTAATGTAAGTCATGTAAATAGTTGTAGATAACTTAGATTTTCTTGTGCCTTTAGGTGAATTGCTCGCCTCCAGGTGTGTCCTTTCGCCTCGCAATTCAGGGGGCAATATAAAGGCACATTTGCATGCCGAGCGTGAGTTTCCTCGGAAACGCGAAATACTAATTAAATAAATGATCAGTGACAAATAAGTAAAGCCTATGGCACACAACTGCAGCGCTGTGTCGCTGATAAAACAAAAGCACAATTACGTTACTCTTATGTTTGATTAAAAAAGGAGAGCTCTGGTAGAAGTGGTGCGAGAAGCACGTATTTTATTTTATTGTCTGGCACACCGCCATATTTCATGTTATAGAAGAATACTACGAGTTGCAACCACACTAGGCACTCGATTCTGTAAAGAATTTATATTTATAAAAGTAAGTAGGATTATGAACTGTAGGCTTATTCATTGAATATATCTGATTTAACTAACTGTGTAACTTTTTTATGTTTAGTAGACAATCACCTCTGTACGACGTATTGGCATGGCTGGTAAATTATTGTAATATTGAGGTTTAGATTATGAGTCCGTACCTACCGCAGCAGTCTTTAGAAACGATTTAATTACGAAGTCCGATTATTTCAGTTTTATTTCACGGTCAACTACGAGTAACATTGAATTTACGAAAAAGCCACTGTCAAGCGTCTGATAACGAATAATTAAACGTTCACGTTCCAGATAAGCAAAATATTAATTACAATTGCAATCACAATCACCATCATACAGATAGAATAATTAATATTTAAATAACAATATATATATATTCTTTTTTTATACCTTGGACCTTCTTATTGCCGATGAAACACATAAATTGCGTCGGAATTAAATACAAAAGGCACAATGCCGACTTAAGTACAAGAAGACTGACTCTTCTTAGTGTCTATGTTTTGAACCATTTCTGTGACACTAGTTATAGATTCCGATGCTTCACTTCAGGTTAACAGTATCCCTCTGACCATCTTATTGACGATGAAACACGGAAATTGCATCGGAATTAAATACAAAAGGCACAATGCCTACTTAAGTACAAGAAGTCTGACTCTTCTTACTGTCTATGTTTTGAACCATTTCTGTGACTCTAGTTACAGAATCCGATGCTTCTCTTCAGGTTTACCGTATACCTCTGACCTTCTTATTGACGATGAAACACAGAAACTGCATCGGAATAAAATAGAAAAGGCACAATACCGACTTACGTACAAGAAGACTGACTCTTCTTACTGTCTATGTCATGAACCATTCCTGTGACACTAGTTATACATTCCGATGCTTCACTTCATTTTTACTGTATCCCTTGGACCTTCTTATCGACCATGAAACACATAAATGGCATCGGAATAAAATAGAAAAGGCACAATACCGACTTACGTACAAGAAGACTGACTCCTCTTACTGTCTATGTCATGAACCATTCCTGTGACACTAGTTATACATTCCGATGCTTCACTTCATTTTTACTGTATCCCTTGGACCTTCTTATTGACCATGAAACACATAAATGGCATCGCAATTAAATACAAAAGGCACAATGCCGACTTAAGTACAAGAAGAATGACTCTTCCTACTGTCTATGTTTTGAACCATTCCTGTGACACTAGTTATACATTCCGATGCTTCACTTCAGGTATACTGTATCCCTCTGACCTTCTTATTGACGATGAAGCACAGAAGTTGCATCGGAATTAAATAGAAAAGGCACAATGCCGACTGAAGTACAAGAAGTCTGACTCTTCTTACTGTCTATGTTTTGAACCATTCCTGTGACACTAGTTATACATTCCGATGCTTCATTTCAGGTTTACTGTATCCCGTGGACCTTCTTATTGACGATGAAACACAGAAATTGCATCGGAAATAAATACAAAAGGCACAATGACGACTTAAGTACAAGAAGAATGACTCTTCCTACTGTCTATGTTTTGAATCATTCCTGTGACACTAATTATACATTCCGAAGCTTCACTTCAGGTTAACTGTATCCCTTGGACCTTCTTATTGACGATGAAACACAGAAATTGCATCGGAATTAAATACAAAAGGCACAATGCCGACTTAAGTACAAGAAGACTGACTCTTCCTACTGTCTATGTTTTGAACCATTCCTGTGACTCTAGTTATACATTCCGATGCTTCACTTCAGGTTTACAGTATCCCTTGGACCTTCCTATTGACGATGAAACACAGAAATTACATCGGAATTAAATACAAACGGCACAATGCCGACTTAACTACAAGAAGGCTGACTCTTCCTACTGTCTAAGTTTTGAACCATTCCTGTGACTCTAGTTATACATTCCGATGCTTCACTACAGGTTTACTGTATCCGTTGGACCTATTATTGACGATGAAACGCAGAAATTGCATCGGAATTAAATAGAAAAGGCACAATGCCGACTTAAGTACAAGAAGACTGACTCTTCCTACTGTCATGTTTTGAACCATTCCTGTGACTCTAGTTATATATTCCGATGCTTCACTTCAGGTTCACAGTATCCCTTGGACCTATTATTGACGATGAAACACACATATTGTTTCGGAATTAAATACAAAAGGCACAATGCCGACGAAAGTACAAGAAAACTGACTCTTCCTACTGACTATGTTTTGAACCATTCCTGTGGCACTAGTTATACATTCCGATGCTTCACTTCGGGTTTACTGTATCCCTTGGACCTTCACATTGACGATGAAATACAGAAATTGCATCGGAATTAACTAAAAAGGCACAATGCCGAAATAAGTACAAGAAGACTGAGTCTTCTTACTGACTATGTTTTGAACCATTCCTGTGACACTAGTTATAGATTCCGATGCTTCACTTCAGGATTACTGTATCCTTCTGACCTTCTTATTGATGATGAAACACAGATATTGAATCGGAATTTAATACAAAAGGCATAATGCCGACTTAAGTACAAGAAGACTGACTCTTCGTACTGTCTATGTTTTGACCCATTCCTGAGACACTAGTTATACATTCCGATGCTTCACTTCAGGTTTACTGTATCCCTCTGACCTTCTTATTGACGATGAAACACAGAAGTTGCATCGGAATTACCTAGAAAAGGCACAATGCTGACTGAAGTACAAGAAGACTGACTCTTCATACTGTCTATGTTTTGAACAATTCCAGTGACACTTGTTATAGATTCCGATGCGTCACTTCAGGTCTACTGCATCCCTTGGTCCATCTTATTGACGATGAAACACAGAAATTGCATCGGAATTAAATACAAAAGGCACAATGCCGACTTAAGTACAAGAAGACTGACTCTTTTTACTGACTATGTTTTGAACCATTCCTGTGACACTAATTATACATTCCGATGCTTTACTTCAGGTTTACTGTATCCCTTGGACCTTCTTATTGACGATGAAACACAGAAATTGCATCGGAATTAAATACAAAAGGCACAATGCCGACTTAAGTACAAGAAGACAGACTCTCCTTACTGTCTATGTTTTGAACTATTTCTGTGACACTAGTTATAGATTCCGATGCTTCACTTCAGGTTTACTGTATCCACCTGACCTTCTTATTGACGATGAAACACAGAAATTGCATCGGAATTGAATACAAAATGCACAATGACCACCTAAGTACAAGAAGACTGACTCTTCTTAGTGTCTATGTTATGAACCATTTCTGTGACACTAGTTATAGATTCCGATGCTTCACTTCAGGTTAACAGTATCCCTCTGACCATCTTATTGACGATGAAACACAGAAACTACATCGGAATAAAATAGAAAAGGCACAATGCCGACTTAAGTACAACATGACTTACTCTTCCTACTGTCTATGCTTTGAACCATTCCTGTGACTCTAGTTATACATTCCGATGCTTCACTACAGGTTTACTGCATCCCTTGGACCTATTATTGTCGATGAAACACTGAAATTGCATCAGGATTATATACAAAAGGCACAATGCTGACTTAAGTACAAGAAGACTGACTCTTCCTACTGCCATGTTTTGAACCATTCCTGTGACTCTAGTTATACATTCCGATGCTTCACTTCAGGTTTACTGTATCCCTTGGACCTATTATTGACGATGAAACACACATATTGCATCGAGATTAAATACAAAAGGCACAATGCCGACGTAAGTACAAGAAAACTGACTCTTCCTACTGACTATGTTTTGAACCATTCCTGTGACACTAGTTATACATTTCGATGCTTCACTTCAGGTTTACTGTATCCCTTGGACTTTCATATCGACGATGAAATACAGAAATTGCAACGGAATTAAATAAAAAGGCACAATGCCGAAATAAGTACAAGAAGACTGAGTCTTTTTACTGACTATGATCTGAACCATTCCTGTGACACTAGTTATAGATTCCGATGCTTCACTTCAGGATTACTGTATGCCTCTGACCTTCTTATTGATGATGAAACACAGATATTGCATCGGAATTAAATACAAAAGGCACAATGCCGACTTAAGTACAAGAAGACTGACTCTTCCTACTGTCTATATTTTGAACCATTCCTGTGACTCTAGCTATACATTCCGATGCTTCACTTCAGGTTTACTGTATCCCTCTGACCTTCTTAATGACGAAGAAACACAGAAGTTGCATCGGAATTAACTAGAAAAGGCACAATGCCGACTGAAGTACAAGAAGACTGACTCTTCATACTGTCTATGTTTTGAACCATTCCAGTGACACTAGTTATAGATTCCGATGCGTCACGTCAGGTGTACTGCTTCCCTTGGACCATCTTATTGACGATGAGACACAGAAATTGCATCGGAATGAAATACAAAAGGCACAATGCCGATTTAAGTACAACAAGACTGACTCTCCTTACTGTCTATGTTTTGAACTATTTCTGTGACACTTCTTATAGATTCCGATGCTTCACTTCAGGTTTACTGTATCCCTCTGACCTTCTTATTGACGATGAAACACAGAAATTGCATCGGAATTAAATACAAAAGGCACAATGACCACCTAAGTACAAGAAGACTGACTCTTCTTAGTGTCTATGTTCTGAACTATTTCTGTGACACTAGTTATAGATTCCAATGCTTCACTTCAGGTTAACAGTATCCCTCTGACCATATTATTGACGATGAAACACGGAAATTGCATCGGAATTAAATACAAAAGGCACAATGCCTACTTAAGTACAAGAAGTCTGACACTTCGTACTGCCTATGTTTTGAACCATTTCTATGACTCTAGTTATAGAATCCGATGCTTCACTTCAGGTTTACCGTATCCCTCTGACTTTCTTATTGACGATGAAACACAGAAACTGCATCGGAATTAAATAGAAAAGGCACAATGCCGACTTAAGTACAAGAAGACTTGACTCTTCTTACTGTCAATGTCATGAACCATTCCTGTGACACTAGTTATACATTCCGATGCTTCACTTCATTTTGACTGTATCCCTTGGACCTTCGTATTGACCATGAAACACATAAATGGCATCGGAATTAAATACAAAAGCACAATGCCGACTTAAGTACAAGAAGACTGACTCTTCCTACTGTCTATGTTTTGAACCATTCCTGTGACTCTAGTTATACATTCCGATGCTTCACTTCAGGTTTACAGTATCCCTTGGACCTTCCTATTGTCGATGAAATACAGAAATTGAATCGGAATTAAATACAAAAGGCACAATGCCAACTTAAGTACAAGAAGACTGACTCTTCCTACTGCCATGTTTTGAACCATTCCTGTGACACTAGTTATACATTCCGATGCTTCACTTCATTTTTACTGTATCCCTAGGACCTTCTTATTGACCATGTAACACATAAATGGCATCGGAATTAAATACAAAAGCACAATGCCGACTTAAGTACAAGAAGACTGACTCTTCCTACTGTCTATGTTTTGAACCATTCCTGTGACTCTAGTTATACATTCCGATGCTTCACTTCTGGTTTACAGTATCCCTTGGACCTTCACATTGACGATGAAACACAGAAATTGCATCGGAATTAAATACAAACGGCACAATGCCGACATAGGTACAAGAAGGCTGACTCTTCCTACTGACTATGCTTTGAACCATTCCTGTGACACTAGTTATACATTCCGATGCTTCACTTCAGGTTTACTGTATCCCTTGGACTTTCATATTGACGATGAAATACAGAAATTGCAACGGAATTAAATAAAAAGGCACAATGCCGAAATAAGTACAAGAAGACTGAGTCTTCTTACTGACTATGTTTTGAACCATTCCTGTGACACTAGTTATAGATTCCGATGCTTCACATCAGGATCACTGTATCCCTCTGACCTTCTTATTGATGATGAAACACAGATATTGGATCGGAATTAAATACAAAAGGCACAATGCCGACTGAAGTACAAGAAGACTGAGTCTTCCTACTGTCTATGTTTAGACCCATTCCTGTGACACTAGTTATACATTCCGATGCTTCACATCAGGTTTACTGTATCCATCTGTCCTTCTTATTGACGATGAAACACGGAAGTTGCATCGGAATTAACTAGAAAAGGCACAATGCCGACTGAAGTACAAGAAGACTGACTCTTCATACTGTCTATGTTTTGAACTATTTCTGTGACACTAGTTATAGATTCCGATGCTTCACTTCAGGTTTACTCTATCCCTCTGACCTTCTTATTGACGATGAAACACAGAAATTGCATCGGAATTAAATAAAAAGGCACAATGACCACCTAAGTAAAAGAAGACTGACTCTTCTTAGTGTCTATGTTTTGAACCATTTCTGTGACACTAGTTATAGATTCCGATGCTTCAATTCAGGTTAACAGTATCCCTCTGACCATCTTATTGACGATGAAACACGGAAATTGCATCGGAATTAAAAACAAAAGGCACAATGCCGACTTAAGTACAAGAAGTCTGTCTCTTCTTACTGTCTATGTCATGAACCATTCCTGTGACACTAGTTATACATTCCGATGCTTCACTTCAGGTTTACAGTATCCCTTGGACCTTCATATTGACGATGAAGCACAGAAATTGCATCGGAATTAAATACAAACGGCACAATGCCGACTTAAGTACAAGATGACTGACTCTTCCTACTGTCTATGTTTTGAACCATTCCTGTACCTCTAGTTATACATTCCGATGCTTTACTACGGGTTTACTGTATCCCTTGGACCTATTATTGACGATGAAACACAGAAATTGCATCGGAATTACATACAAAAGGCACAATGCTGACTTAAGTACAAGAAGACTGACTCTTCCTACTGTCATGTTTTGAACCATTCCTGTGACACTAGCTATACATTTCGATGCTTCACTTCAGGTTTACTGTATCCCTTGGACTTTCATATCGACGATGAAATACAGAAATTGCAACGGAATTTAATAAAAAGGCACAATGCCGAAATAAGTACAAGAAGACTGAGTCTTTTTACTGACTATGATCTGAACCACTCCTGTGACACTAGTTATAGATTCCAATGCTTCACTTCAGGATTACTGTATGCCTCTGACCTTCTTATTGATGATGAAACACAGATATTGCATCGGAATTAAATACAAAAGGCACAATGCCGACTTAAGTACAAGAAGACTGACTCTTCCTACTGTCTATATTTTGAACCATTCCTGTGACACTAGTTATACATTCCGATGCTTCACTTCAGGTTTACTGTATCCCTCTGACCTTCTTAATGACGATGAAACACAGAAGTTGCATCGGAATTAACTAGAAAAGGCACAATGCCGACTGAAGTACAAGAAGACTGACTCTTCATACTGTCTATGTTTTGAACCATTCCAGTGACACTAGTTATAGATTCTGATGCGTCACGTCAGGTGTACTGCTTCCCTTGGACCATCTTATTGACGATGAGACACAGAAATTGCATCGGAATGAAATAGGAAAGGCACAATGCCGACTTAAGTACAAGAAGACTGACTCTTTATACTGACTATGTTTTGAACCATTCCTGTGATACTAATTATACATACCGATGCTTTACTTCAGGTTTACTGTATCCCTTGGACCTTCTTATTGACGATGAAATACAGAAATTGCATCGGAATTAAATACAAAAGGCACAATGCCGATTTAAGTACAAGAAGACTGACTCTCCTTACTGTCTATGTTTTGAACTATTTCTGTGACACTAGTTATAGATTCCGATGCTTCACTTCAGGTTTAATGTATCCCTCTGACCTTCTTATTGACGATGAAACACAGAAACTGCATCGGAATTAAATAGAAAAGGCACAATGCCGACTTAAGTACAAGAAGACTGACTCTTCTTACTGTCAATGTCATGAACCATTCCTGTGACACTAGTTATACATTCCGATGCTTCACTTCATTTTTACTGTATCCCTTGGACCTTCGTATTGACCATGAAAAACATAAATGGCATCGGAATTAAATACAAAAGCACAATGCCGACTTAAGTACAAGAAGACTGACTCTTCCTACTGTCTATGATTTGAACCATTCCTGTGACTCTAGTTATACATTCCGATGCTTCACGTCAGGTTTACAGTATCCCTTGGAACTTCATATTGACGATGAAACACAGAAATTGCATCGGAATTAAATACAAACGGCACAATGCCGACTTAAGTACAAGATGACTGACTCTTCCTACTGTCTATGATTTGAACCATTCCTGTGACTCTAGTTATACATTCCGATGCTTCACTACAGGTTTACTGTATCCCTTGGACCTATTATTGACGATGAAACACAGAAATTGCATCGGAATTAAATAGAAAAGGCACAATGCCGACTCAAGTGCAAGAAGACTGACTCTTCTCACTAACTATGTTTTGAATTATTCCTGTGACACTAGTTATACATTCCGATGCTTCACTTCAGGTTTACTGTATCCCTTGGACCTTCCTATTGTCGATGAAATACAGAAATTGAATCGGAATTAAATACAAAAGGCACAATGCTAACTTAAGTACAAGAAGACTGACTCTTCCTACTGTCATGTTTTGAACCATTCCTGTGACACTAGTTATACATTCCGATGCTTCACTTCATTTTTACTGTATCCCTTGGACCTTCTTATTGACCATGAAACACATAAATGGCATCGGAATTAAATACAAAAGCACAATGCCGACTTAAGTACAAGAAGACTGACTCTTCCTACTGTCTATGTTTTGAACCATTCCTGTGACTCTAGTTATACATTCCGATGCTTCACTTCTGGTTTACAGTATCCCTTGGACCTTCACATTGACGATGAAACACAGAAATTGCATCGGAATTAAATACAAACGGCACAATGCCGACTTAAGTACAAGAAGACTGACTCTTCCTACTGACTATGCTTTGAACCATTCCTGTGACACTAGTTATAAATTCCGATGCTTCACTTCAGGTTTACTGTATCCCTTGGACTTTCATATTGACGATGAAATACAGAAATTGCAACGGAAATAAATAAAAAGGCACAATGCCGAAATAAGTACAAGAAGACTGAGTCTTCTTACTGACTATGTTTTGAACCATTCCTGTGACACTAGTTATAGATTCCGATGCTTCACATCAGGATCACTGTATCCCTCTGACCATCTTATTGATGATGAAACACAGATATTGGATCGGAATTAAATACAAAAGGCACAATGCCGACTGAAGTACAAGAAGACTGACTCTTCCTACTGTCTATGTTTTGACCCATTCCTGTGACACTAGTTATACATTCCGATGCTTCACATCAGGTTTACTGTATCCATCTGACCTTCTTATTGACGATGAAACACGGAAGTTGCATCGGAATTAACTAGAAAAGGCACAATGCCGAATGATGTACAAGAAGAATGACTCTTCATACTGTCTATGTTTTGAACTATTTCTGTGACACTAGTTATAGATTCCGATGCTTCACTTCAGGTTTACTGTATCCCTCTGACCTTCTTATTGACGATGAAACACAGAAATTGCATCGGAATTGAATACAAAGGGCACAATGACCACCTAAGTAAAAGAAGACTGACTCTTCTTAGTGTCTATGTTTTGAACCATTCCTGTGACACTAGTTATACATTCCGATGCTTCACTTCAGGTTTACCGTATCCCTTGGACCTCCTTTTTGTCGATGAAACACAGAAATTGCATCGGAATTAAATAAAAAGGGACAATGCCGACTTAAGTACAAGACGACTGACTCTTCTTACTGACTATGTTTGAACCATTACTGTGATACCACTTATAGATTCCGATGCTTCACTTCAGGGTAACCGTATCCCTCTCACCTTCTTATTGACGATGAAACACAGAAATCGCATCGGAATTAAATAGAAAAGGCACAATGCCGACTTACGTACAAGAAGACTGACTCTTCTTACTGTCTATGTCATGAACCATTCCTGTGACACTAGTTATACATTCCGATGCTTCACTTCATTTTTACTGTATCCCTTGGACCTTCTTATTGACCATGAAACACATAAATGGCATCGGAATAAAATAGAAAAGGCACAATACCGACTTACGTACAAGAAGACTGACTCTTCTTACTGTCTATGTCATGAATCATTCCTGTGACACTAGTTATACATTCCGATGCTTCACTTCATTTTTACTGTATCCCTTGGACCTTTTTATTGACCATGAAACACATAAATGGCATCGGAATTAACTAGAAAAGGCACAATGCCGACTGAAGTACAAGAAGTCTGACTCTTCTTACTGTCTATATTTTGAACCATTCCTGTGACACTAGTTATACATTCCGATGCTTCACTTCAGGTTTACTGTATCCCTCTGACCTTCTTAATGACGATGAAACACAGAAGTTGCATCGGAATTAACTAGAAAAGGCACAATGCCGACTGAAGTACAAGAAGACTGACTCTTCATACTGTCTATGTTTTGAACCATTCCAGTGACACTAGTTATAGATTCTGATGCGTCACGTCAGGTGTACTGCTTCCCTTGGACCATCTTATTGACGATGAGACACAGAAATTGCATCGGAATGAAATAGGAAAGGCACAATGCCGACTTAAGTACAAGAAGACTGACTCTTTATACTGACTATGTTTTGAACCATTCCTGTGATACTAATTATACATACCGATGCTTTACTTCAGGTTTACTGTATCCCTTGGACCTTCTTATTGACGATGAAATACAGAAATTGCATCGGAATTAAATACAAAAGGCACAATGCCGATTTAAGTACAAGAAGACTGACTCTCCTTACTGTCTATGTTTTGAACTATTTCTGTGACACTAGTTATAGATTCCGATGCTTCACTTCAGGTTTAATGTATCCCTCTGACCTTCTTATTGACGATGAAACACAGAAACTGCATCGGAATTAAATAGAAAAGGCACAATGCCGACTTAAGTACAAGAAGACTGACTCTTCTTACTGTCAATGTCATGAACCATTCCTGTGACACTAGTTATACATTCCGATGCTTCACTTCATTTTTACTGTATCCCTTGGACCTTCGTATTGACCATGAAAAACATAAATGGCATCGGAATTAAATACAAAAGCACAATGCCGACTTAAGTACAAGAAGACTGACTCTTCCTACTGTCTATGATTTGAACCATTCCTGTGACTCTAGTTATACATTCCGATGCTTCACGTCAGGTTTACAGTATCCCTTGGAACTTCATATTGACGATGAAACACAGAAATTGCATCGGAATTAAATACAAACGGCACAATGCCGACTTAAGTACAAGATGACTGACTCTTCCTACTGTCTATGATTTGAACCATTCCTGTGACTCTAGTTATACATTCCGATGCTTCACTACAGGTTTACTGTATCCCTTGGACCTATTATTGACGATGAAACACAGAAATTGCATCGGAATTAAATAGAAAAGGCACAATGCCGACTCAAGTGCAAGAAGACTGACTCTTCTCACTAACTATGTTTTGAATTATTCCTGTGACACTAGTTATACATTCCGATGCTTCACTTCAGGTTTACTGTATCCCTTGGACCTTCCTATTGTCGATGAAATACAGAAATTGAATCGGAATTAAATACAAAAGGCACAATGCTAACTTAAGTACAAGAAGACTGACTCTTCCTACTGTCATGTTTTGAACCATTCCTGTGACACTAGTTATACATTCCGATGCTTCACTTCATTTTTACTGTATCCCTTGGACCTTCTTATTGACCATGAAACACATAAATGGCATCGGAATTAAATACAAAAGCACAATGCCGACTTAAGTACAAGAAGACTGACTCTTCCTACTGTCTATGTTTTGAACCATTCCTGTGACTCTAGTTATACATTCCGATGCTTCACTTCTGGTTTACAGTATCCCTTGGACCTTCACATTGACGATGAAACACAGAAATTGCATCGGAATTAAATACAAACGGCACAATGCCGACTTAAGTACAAGAAGACTGACTCTTCCTACTGACTATGCTTTGAACCATTCCTGTGACACTAGTTATAAATTCCGATGCTTCACTTCAGGTTTACTGTATCCCTTGGACTTTCATATTGACGATGAAATACAGAAATTGCAACGGAAATAAATAAAAAGGCACAATGCCGAAATAAGTACAAGAAGACTGAGTCTTCTTACTGACTATGTTTTGAACCATTCCTGTGACACTAGTTATAGATTCCGATGCTTCACATCAGGATCACTGTATCCCTCTGACCTTCTTATTGATGATGAAACACAGATATTGGATCGGAATTAAATACAAAAGGCACAATGCGACTGAAGTACAAGAAGACTGACTCTTCCTACTGTCTATGTTTTGACCCATTCCTGTGACACTAGTTATACATTCCGATGCTTCACATCAGGTTTACTGTATCCATCTGACCTTCTTATTGACGATGAAACACGGAAGTTGCATCGGAATTAACTAGAAAAGGCACAATGCCGAATGATGTACAAGAAGAATGACTCTTCATACTGTCTATGTTTTGAACTATTTCTGTGACACTAGTTATAGATTCCGATGCTTCACTTCAGGTTTACTGTATCCCTCTGACCTTCTTATTGACGATGAAACACAGAAATTGCATCGGAATTGAATACAAAGGGCACAATGACCACCTAAGTAAAAGAAGACTGACTCTTCTTAGTGTCTATGTTTTGAACCATTCCTGTGACACTAGTTATACATTCCGATGCTTCACTTCAGGTTTACCGTATCCCTTGGACCTCCTTTTTGTCGATGAAACACAGAAATTGCATCGGAATTAAATAAAAAGGGACAATGCCGACTTAAGTACAAGACGACTGACTCTTCTTACTGACTATGTTTGAACCATTACTGTGATACCACTTATAGATTCCGATGCTTCACTTCAGGGTAACCGTATCCCTCTCACCTTCTTATTGACGATGAAACACAGAAATCGCATCGGAATTAAATAGAAAAGGCACAATGCCGACTTACGTACAAGAAGACTGACTCTTCTTACTGTCTATGTCATGAACCATTCCTGTGACACTAGTTATACATTCCGATGCTTCACTTCATTTTTACTGTATCCCTTGGACCTTCTTATTGACCATGAAACACATAAATGGCATCGGAATAAAATAGAAAAGGCACAATACCGACTTACGTACAAGAAGACTGACTCTTCTTACTGTCTATGTCATGAATCATTCCTGTGACACTAGTTATACATTCCGATGCTTCACTTCATTTTTACTGTATCCCTTGGACCTTTTTATTGACCATGAAACACATAAATGGCATCGGAATTAACTAGAAAAGGCACAATGCCGACTGAAGTACAAGAAGTCTGACTCTTCTTACTGTCTATGTTTTGAACCATTCCTGTGACACTAGTTATATATTCCGATGCTTCACTTCAGGTTTACTGTATCCCTTGGACCTTCTTATTGACGATGAAACACAGAAATTGCATCGGAATTAAATACAAAAGGCACAATGCCGACTTAAGTACAAGACGACTGACTCTTCTTACTGACTATGTTTGAACCATTACTGTGATACCACTTATAGATTCCGATGCTTCACTTCAGGGTAACCGTATCCCTCTCACCTTCTTGTTGACGATGAAACACAGAAATCGCATCGGAATAAATAGAAAAGGCACAATGCCGACTTACGTACAAGAAGACTGACTCTTCTTACTGTCTATGTCATGAACCATTCCTGTGACACTAGTTATACATTCCGATGCTTCAGTTCATTTTTACTGTATCCCTTGGACCTTCTTATTGACCATGAAACACATAAATGGCATCGGAATAAAATAGAAAAGGCACAATACCGACTTACGTACAAGAAGACTGACTCTTCTTACTGTCTATGACATGAACCATTCCTGTGACACTAGTCATACATTCCGATGCTTCACTTCATTTTTACTGTATCCCTTGGACCTTCTTATTGACCATGAAACACATAAATGGCATCGGAATTAACTAGAAAAGGCACAATGCCGACTGAAGTACAAGAAGTCTGACTCTTCCTACTGACTATGTTTTGAACCATTCCTGTGGCACTAGTTATACATTCCGAAGCTTCACTTCGGGTTTACTGTATCCCTTGGACCTTCACATTGACGATGAAATACAGAAATGGCATTGGAATTAAATAAAAAGGCACAATGCCGAAATAAGTACAAGAAGACTGAGTCTTCTTACTGACTATGTTTTGAACCATTCCTGTGACACTAGTTATAGATTCCGATGCTTCACTTCAGGATTACTGTATCCCTCTGACCTTCTTATTGATGATGAAACACAGATATTGCATCGGAATTTAATACAGAATCCACAATGCCGACTTAAGTACAAGAAGACTGACTCTTCCTACTGTCTATGGTTTGACCCATTCCTGAGACACTAGTTATACATTCCGATGCTTCACTTCAGGATTACTGTTTCCCTCTGACCTTCTTATTGATGATGAAACACAGATATTGCATCGGAATTTAATAAAAAAGGCACAATGCCGACTTAAGTACAAGAAGACTGACTCTTCATACTGTCTATGTTTTGAACCATTCCAGTGACACTAGTTATAGATTCCGATGCGTCACATCAGGTGTACTGCATCCCTTGGACCATCTTATTGACGATAAAACACAGAAATTGCATCGGAATGAAATAGAAAAGCACAATGCTGACTTAAGTACAAGAAGACTGACTCTTTTTACTGACTATGTTTTGAACCATTCCTGTGACACTAATTATACATTCCGATGCTTTACTTCAGGTTTACTGTATCCCTTGGACCTTCTAATTGACGATGAAACACAGAAATTGCATCGGAATTAAATACAAAAGGCACAATGCCGACTTAAGTACAAGAGGACTGACTCTCCTTACTATCTATGTTTTGAACTATTTCTGTGACACTAGTTATAGATTCCGATGCTTCACTTCAGGTTTACTGTATCCCTCTGACCTTCTTATTGACGATGAAACAAAGAAATTGCATCGGAATTGAATACAAAAGGCACAATGAACACCCAAGTACAAGAAGACTGACTCTTCTTAGTGTCTATGTTTTGAACCATTTCTGTGACACTAGTTATAGATTCCGATGCTTCACTTCAGGTTAACAGTATCCCTCTGACCATCTTATTGACGATGAAACACGGAAATTGCATCGGAATTATATACAAAAGGCACAATGCCTACTTAAGTACAAGAAGTCTGACTCTTCTTACTGTCTATGTTTTGAACCATTTCTGTGACTCTAGTTATAGAATCCAATGCTTCACTTCAGGTTTACCGTATCCCTCTGACCTTCTTATTGACGATGAAACACAGAAACTACATCGGAATAAAATAGAAAAGGCACAATGCCGACTTCAGTACAAGAAGGCTGACTCTTCCTACTGTCTATGTTTTGAACCATTCCTGTGACTCTAGTTATACATTCCGATGCTTCACTTCAGGTTTACAGTATCCCTTGGACCTTCATATTGACGATGAAGCACAGAAATTGCATCGGAATTAAATACAAACGGCACAATGCCGACTTAAGTACAAGATGACTGACTCTTCCTACTGTCTATGTTTTGAACCATTCCTGTGACTCTAGTTATACATTCCGATGCTTTACTACGGGTTTACTGTATCCCTTGGACCTATTATTAACGATGAAACACAGAAATTGAATCGGAATTACATACAAAAGGCACAATGCTGACTTAAGTACAAGAAGACTGACTCTTTCTACTGTCATGTTTTGAACCATTCCTGTGACACTAGCTATACATTTCGATGCTTCACTTCAGGTTTACTGTATCCCTTGGACTTTCATATCGACGATGAAATACAGAAATTGCAACGGAATTTAATAAAAAGGCACAATGCCGAAATAAGTACAAGAAGACTGAGTCTTTTTACTGACTATGATCTGAACCATTCCTGTGACACTAGTTATAGATTCCGATGCTTCACTTCAGGATTACTGTATGCCTCTGACCTTCTTATTGATGATGAAACACAGATATTGCATCGGAATTAAATACAAAAGGCACAATGCCGACTTAAGTACAAGAAGACTGACTCTTCCTACTGCCTATATTCTGAACCATTCCTGTGACACTAGTTATACATTCCGATGCTTCACTTCAGGTTTACTGTATCCCTCTGACCTTCTTAATGACGATGAAACACAGAAGTTGCATCGGAATTAACTAGAAAAGGCACAATGCCGACTGAAGTACAAGAAGACTGACTCTTCATACTGTCTATGTTTTGAACCATTCCAGTGACACTAGTTATAGATTCCGATGCGTCACGTCAGGTGTACTGCTTCCCTTGGACCATCTTATTGACGATGAGACACAGAAATTGCATCGGAATGAAATAGGAAAGGCACAATGCCGACTTAAGTACAAGAAGACTGACTCTTTATACTGACTATGTTTTGAACCATTCCTGTGATACTAATTATACATACCGATGCTTTACTTCAGGTTTAGTGTATCCCTTGGACCTTCTTATTGACGATGAAATACAGAAATTGCATCGGAATTAAATACAAAAGGCACAATGCCGATTTAAGTACAAGAAGACTGACTCTCCTTACTGTCTATGTTTTGAACTATCTCTGTGACACTAGTTATAGATTCCGATGCTTCACTTCAGGTTTACTGTATCCCTCTGACCTTCTTATTGACGATGAAACACAGAAATTGCGTCGGAATTAAATACAAAAGGCACAATGACCACCCAAGTACAAGAAGACTGACTCATCTTAGTGTCTATGTTCTGAACTATTTCTGTGACACTAGTTATAGATTCCAATGCTTCACTTCAGGTTAACAGTATCCCTCTGACCATATTATTGACGATGAAACACGGAAATTGCATCGGAATTAAATACAAAAGGCACAATGCCTACTTAAGTACAAGAAGTCTGACTCTTCGTACTGCCTATGTTTTGAACCATTTCTGTGACTCTAGTTATAGAATCCGATGCTTCACTTCAGGTTTACCGTATCCCTCTGACCTTCTTATTGACGATGAAACACAGAAACTGCATCGGAATTAAATAGAAAAGGCACAATGCCGACTTAAGTACAAGAAGACTGACTCTTCTTACTGTCAATGTCATGAACCATTCCTGTGACACTAGTTATACATTCCGATGCTTCACTTCATTTTTACTGTATCCCTTGGACCTTCGAATTGACCATGAAAAACATAAATGGCATCGGAATTAAATACAAAAGCACAATGCCGACTTAAGTACAAGAAGACTGACTCTTCCTACTGTCTATGTTTTGAACCATTCCTGTGACTCTAGTTATACATTCCGATGCTTCACGTCAGGTTTACAGTATCCCTTGGAACTTCATATTGACGATGAAACACAGAAATTGCATCGGAATTAAATACAAACGGCACAATGCCGACTTAAGTACAAGATGACTGACTCTTCCTACTGTCTATGATTTGAACCATTCCTGTGACTCTAGTTATACATTCCGATGCTTCACTTCATTTTTACTGTATCCCTTGGACCTTCTTATTGACCATGAAACACATAAATGGCATCGGAATTAAATACAAAAGCACAATGCCGACTTAAGTACAAGAAGACTGACTCTTCCTACTGTCTATGTTTTGAACCATTCCTGTGACTCTAGTTATACATTCCGATGCTTCACTTCTGGTTTACAGTATCCCTTGGACCTTCACATTGACGATGAAACACAGAAATTGCATCGGAATTAAATACAAACGGCACAATGCCGACTTAAGTACAAGAAGACTGACTCTTCCTACTGACTATGCTTTGAACCATTCCTGTGACACTAAGTATAAATTCCGATGCTTCACTTCAGGTTTACTGTATCCCTTGGACCTATTATTGACGATGAAACACAGAAATTGCATCGGAATTAAATAGAAAAGGCACAATGCCGACTCAAGTGCAAGAAGACTGACTCTTCTCACTAACTATGTTTTGAATTATTCCTGTGACACTAGTTATACATTCCGATGCTTCACTTCAGGTTTACTGTATCCCTTGGACCTTCCTATTGTCGATGAAATACAGAAATTGAATCGGAATTAAATACAAAAGGCACAATGCTAACTTAAGTACAAGAAGACTGACTCTTCCTACTGTCATGTTTTGAACCATTCCTGTGACACTAGTTATACATTCCGATGCTTCACTTCATTTTTACTGTATCCCTTGGACCTTCTTATTGACCATGAAACACATAAATGGCATCGGAATTAAATACAAAAGCACAATGCCGACTTAAGTACAAGAAGACTGACTCTTCCTACTGTCTATGTTTTGAACCATTCCTGTGACTCTAGTTATACATTCCGATGCTTCACTTCTGGTTTACAGTATCCCTTGGACCTTCACATTGACGATGAAACACAGAAATTGCATCGGAATTAAATACAAACGGCACAATGCCGACTTAAGTACAAGAAGACTGACTCTTCCTACTGACTATGCTTTGAACCATTCCTGTGACACTAAGTATAAATTCCGATGCTTCACTTCAGGTTTACTGTATCCCTTGGACTTTCATATTGACGATGAAATACAGAAATTGCAACGGAAATAAATAAAAAGGCACAATGCCGAAATAAGTACAAGAAGACTGAGTCTTCTTACTGACTATGTTTTGAACCATTCCTGTGACACTAGTTATAGATTCCGATGCTTCACATCAGGATCACTGTATCCCTCTGACCTTCTTATTGATGATGAAACACAGATATTGGATCGGAATTAAATACAAAAGGCACAATGCCGACTGAAGTACAAGAAGACTGACTCTTCCTACTGTCTATGTTTTGACCCATTCCTGTGACACTAGTTATACATTCCGATGCTTCACATCAGGTTTACTGTATCCATCTGACCTTCTTATTGACGATGAAACACGGAAGTTGCATCGGAATTAACTAGAAAAGGCACAATGCCGACTGAAGTACAAGAAGAATGACTCTTCATACTGTCTATGTTTTGAACTATTTCTGTGACACTAGTTATAGATTCCGATGCTTCACTTCAGGTTTACTGTATCCCTCTGACCTTCTTATTGACGATGAAACACAGAAATTGCATCGGAATTGAATACAAAGGGCACAATGACCACCTAAGTAAAAGAAGACTGACTCTTCTTAGTGTCTATGTTTTGAACCATTCCTGTGACACTAGTTATACATTCCGATGCTTCACTTCAGGTTTACCGTATCCCTTGGACCTCCTTTTTGTCGATGAAACACAGAAATTGCATCGGAATTAAATAAAAAGGCACAATGCCGACTTAAGTACAAGACGACTGACTCTTCTTACTGACTATGTTTGAACCATTACTGTGATACCACTTATAGATTCCGATGCTTCACTTCAGGGTAACCGTATCCCTCTCACCTTCTTATTGACGATGAAACACAGAAATCGCATCGGAATTAAATAGAAAAGGCACAATGCCGACTTACGTACAAGAAGACTGACTCTTCTTACTGTCTATGTCATGAACCATTCCTGTGACACTAGTTATACATTCCGATGCTTCACTTCATTTTTACTGTATCCCTTGGACCTTCTTATTGACCATGAAACACATAAATGGCATCGGAATAAAATAGAAAAGGCACAATACCGACTTACGTACAAGAAGACTGACTCTTCTTACTGTCTATGTCATGAACCATTCCTGTGACACTAGTTATACATTCCGATGCTTCACTTCATTTTTACTGTATCCCTTGGACCTTCTTATTGACCATGAAACACATAAATGGCATCGGAATTAACTAGAAAAGGCACAATGCCGACTGAAGTACAAGAAGTCTGACTCTTCTTACTGTCTATGTTTTGAACCATTCCTGTGACACTAGTTATACATTCCGATGCTTCACTTCAGGTTTACTGTATCCCTTGGACCTTCTTATTGACGATGAAACACAGAAATTGCATCGGAATTAAATACAAAAGGCACAATGCCGACATAAGTACAAGAAGACTGACTCTTCCTACTGTCTATGTTTTGAACCATTCCTGTGACTCTAGTTATACATTCCGATGCTTCACTTCAGGTTTACAGTATCCCTTGCACCTTCCTATTGACGATGAAACACAGAAATTACGTCGGAATTAAATACAAACGGCACAATGCCGACTTAAGTACAAGAAGGCTGACTCTTCCTACTGTCTATGTTTTGAACCATTCCTGTGACACTAGTTATAAATTCCGATGCTTCACTTCAGGATTACTGTATCCCTCTGACTTTCTTATTGATGATGAAACACAGATATTGCATCGGAATTTAATACAAAAGGCACAATGCCGACTTAAGTACAAGAAGACTGACTCTTCCTACTGTCTATGTTTTGACCCATTCCTGAGACACTAGTTATACATTCCGATGCTTCACTTCAGGATTACTGTATACCTCTGACCTTCTTATTGATGATGAAACTCAGATATTGCTTCGGAATTTAATACAAAAGGCACAATGCCGACTTAAATTTAAGAAGACTGACTCTTCATACTGTCTATGTTTTGAACCATTCCAGTGACACTAGTTATAGATTCCGATGCGTCACATCAGGTGTACTGCATCCCTTGGACCATCTTATTGACGATAAAACACAGAAATTGCATCGGAATGAAATAGAAAAGGCACAATGCTGACTTAAGTACAAGAAGACTGACTCTTTTTACTGACTATGTTTTGAACCATTCCTGTGACACTAAATATACATTCCGATGCTTTAGGTCAGGTTTACTGCATCCCTTGGACCATCTAATTGACAATAAAACACAGAAATTGCATCGGAATTAAATACAAAAGGCACAATGCCGACTTAAGTACAAGAGGACTGACTCTCCTTACTATCTATGTTTTGAACTATTTCTGTGACACTAGTTATAGATTCCGATGCTTCACTTCAGGTTTACTGTATCCCTCTGACCTTCTTATTGACGATGAAACACAGAAATTGCATCGGAATTGAATACAAAAGGCACAATGACCACCTAAGTACAAGAAGACTGACTCTTCTTAGTGTCTATGTTTTGAACCATTTCTGTGACACTAGTTATAGATTCCGATGCTTCACTTCAGGTTAACAGTATCCCTCTGACCATCTTATTGACGATGAAACACGGAAATTGAATCGGAATTATATACAAAAGGCACAATGCCTACTTAAGTACAAGAAGTCTGACTCTTCTTACTGTCTATGTTTTGAACCATTTCTGTGACTCTAGATATAGAATCCGATGCTTCACTTCAGGTTTACCGTATCCCTCTGACCTTCTTATTGACGATGAAACACAGAAACTACATCGGAATAAAATAGAAAAGGCACAATGCCGACTTAAGTACAAGAAGACTGACTCATCCTACAGTCTATGTTTGAACCATTCCTGTGACTCTAGTTATACATTCCGATGCTTCACTTCAGGTTCACAGTATCCCTTGGACCTTCATATTGACGATGAAACACAGAAATTGCATCGGAATTAAATACAAACGGCACAATGCCGACTTAAGTACAAGATGACTGACTCTTCCTACTGTCTATGTTTTGAACCATTCCTGTGACTCTAGTTATACATTCCGATGTTCACTACGGGTTTACTGTATCCCTTGGACCTATTATTGACGATGAAACACAGAAATTGCATCGGAATTAAATACAAAAGGCACAATGCCGACGTAAGTACAAGAAGACTGACTCTTCCTACTGACTATGTTTTGAACCATTCCTGTGACACTAGTTATACATTTCGATGCTTCACTTCAGGTTTACTGTATCCCTTGGACTTTCATATCGACGATTAAATACAGAAATTGCAACGGAATTGAATAAAAAGGCACATGGCCGAAATAAGTACAAGAAGACTGAGTCTTTTTACTGACTATGTTTTGAACCATTCCTGTGACACTAGTTATAGATTCCGATGCTTCACTTCAGGATTACTGTATGCCTCTGTTCTTCTTAGTGATGATGAAACACAGATATTGCATCGGAATTAAATAGAAAAGGCACAATGCCGACTTAAGTACAAGAAGACTGACTCTTCCTACTGTATATATTTTGTACCATTCCTGTGACACTAGTTATACATTCCGATTCTTCACTTCAGGTTTACTGTATCCCTCTGACCTTCTTATTGACGATGAAACACAGAAGTTGCATCGGAATTAACTAGAAAAGGCACAATGCCGACTGAAGTACAAGAAGACTGACTCTTCATACTGTCTATGTTTTGAACCATTCCAGTGACACTAGTTATAGATTCCGATGCGTCACGTCAGGTGTACTGCTTCCCTTGGACCATCTTATTGACGATGAGACACAGAAATTGTATCGGAATGAAATAGAAAAGGCACAATGCCGACTTAAGTACAAGAAGACTGACTCTTTTTACTGACTATGTTTTGAACCATTCCTGTGACACTAATTATACATTCCGATGCTTTACTTCAGGTTTACTGTATCCCTTGGACCTTCTTATTGACGATGAAATACAGAAATTGCATCGGAATTAAATACAAAAGGCACAATGCCGATTTAAGTACAAGAAGACTGACTCTCCTTACTGTCTATGTTTTGAACTATTTCTGTGACACTAGTTATAGATTCCGATGCTTCACTTCAGGTTTACTGTATCCCTCTGACCTTCTTATTGACGATGAAACACAGAAATTGCATCGGAATTAAATACAAAAGGCACAATGACCACCTAAGTACAAGAAGACTGACTTTTCTTAGTGTCTATGTTCTGAACTATTTCTGTGACACTAGTTATAGATTCCAATGCTTCACTTCAGGTTAACAGTATCCCTCTGACCATATTATTGACGATGAAACACGGAAATTGCATCGGAATTAAATACAAAAGGCACAATGCCTACTTAAGTACAAGAAGTCTGACTCTTCGTACTGCCTATGTTTTGAACCATTTCTGTGACTCTAGTTATAGAATCCGATGCTTCACTTCAGGTTTACCGTATCCCTGTGACCTTCTTATTGACGATGAAACACAGAAACTGCATCGGAATTAAATAGAAAAGGCACAATGCCGACTTAAGTACAAGAAGACTGACTCTTGTCACTGTCTATGTCATGAACCATTCCTGTGACACTAGTTATACATTCCGATGCTTTACTTCATTTTTACTGTATCCCTTGGACCTTCTTATTGACCATGAAACACATAAATGGCATCGGAATTAAATACAAAAGCACAATGTCGACTTAAGTACAAGAAGACTGACTCTTCCTACTGTCTATGTTTTGAACCATTCCTGCGACTCTAGTTATACATTCCGATGCTTCACTTCAGGTTTACAGTATCCCTTGGACCTTCATATTGACGATGAAACACAGAAATTGCATCGGAATTAAATACAAACGGCACAATGCCGGCTTAAGTACAAGATGACTGACTCTTCCTACTGTCTATGATTTGAACCATTCCTGTGACTCTAGTTATACTTTCCGATGCTTCACTACAGGTTTACTGTATCCCTTGGACCTATTATTGACGATGAAACACAGATATTGCATCGGAATTAAATAGAAAAGGCACAATGCCGACTTAAGTGCAAGAAGACTGACTCTTCTTACTAACTATGTTTTGAACCATTCCTGTGACACTAGTTATACAATCCGATGCTTCACTTCAGGTTTACTGTATCCCTTGGACCTTCCTATTGTCGATGAAACACAGAAATTGAATCGGAATTAAATACAAAAGGCACTATGCTGACTTAAGTACAAGAAGACTGACTCTTCCTACTGTCATGTTTTGAACCATTCCTGTGACACTAGTTATACATTCCGATGCTTCACTTCATTTTTACTGTATCCCTTGGACCTTCTTATTGACCATGAAACACATAAATGGCATCGGAATTAAATACAAAGGCACAATGCCGACTTAAGTACAAGAAGACTGACTCTTCCTACTGTCTATCTTTTGAACCATTCCTGTGACTCTAGTTATACATTCCGATGCTTCACTTCAGGTTTACTGTATCCCTTGGACTTTCATATTGACGATGAAATACAGAAATTGCAACGGAATTAAATAAAAAGGCACAATGCCGAAATAAGTACAAGAAGACTGAGTCTTCTTAGTGACTATGTTTTGAACCATTCCTGTGACACTAGTTATAGTTTCCGATGCTTCACATCAGGATCACTGTATCCCTCTGACCTTCTTATTGATGATGAAACACAGATATTGGATCGGAATTAAATACAAAAGGCACAATGCCGAGTGAAGTACAAGAAGACTGACTCTTCCTACTGTCTATGTTTTGACCCATTCCTGTGACACTAGTTATAGATTCCGATGCTTCACTTCAGGTTTACTGTATCCCTCTGACCTTCTTATTGACGATGAAACACAGAAATTGCATCGGAATTAAATACAAAACGCAAAATGACCACCTAAGTAAAAGAAGACTGACTCTTCTTAGTGTCTATGTTTTGAACCATTTCTGTGACACTTGTTATAGATTCCGATGCTTCAATTCAGGTTAACAGTATCCCTCTGACCTTCTTATTGACGATGAAACACGGAAATTGCATCGGAATTAAAAACAAAAGGCACAGTGCCTACTTAAGTACAAGAAGTCTGTCTATTCTTACTGTCTATGTCATGAACCATTCCTGTGACACTAGTTATACATTCAGATGCTTCACTTCATTTTTACTGTATCCCGTGGACCTTCTTATTGACGAAGAAACACCGAAATTCCATCGGAATTAAATACGATAGGCACAATGCCGACTTAAGTACAAGACGACTGACTCTTCTTACTGACTATGTTTGAACCATTACTGTGATACCACTTACAGATTCCGATGCTTCACTTCAGGGTAACCGTATCCCTCTCACCTTCTTATTGACGATGTAACACAGAAATCGCATCGGAATTAAATAGAAAAGGCACAATGCCGTCTTACGTACAAGAAGACTGACTCTTCTTACTGTCTATGTCATGAACCATTCCTGTGACACTAGTTATACATTCCGATGCTTCACTTCATTTTTACTGTATCCCTTGGACCTTCTTATTGACCATGAAACACATAAATGGCATCGGAATAAAATAGGATAGGCACAATACCGACTTACGTACAAGAAGACTGACTCTTCTTACTGTCTATTTCATGAACCATTCCTGTGACACTAGTTATACATTCCGATGCTTCACTTCATTTTTACTGTATCCCTTGGACCTTCTTATTGACCATGAAACACATAAATGGCATCGGAATTAAATACAAAAGGCACAATGCCGACTTAAGTACAAGAAGACTGACTCCTCCTACTGTCTATGTTTTGAACCATTCCTGTGACACTAGTTATACATTCCGATGCTTCACTTCAGGTTTACTGTATCCCTCTGACCTTCTTATTGACGATGAAACACAGAAGTTGCATCGGAATTAACTAGAAAAGGCACAATGCCGACTGAAGTACAAGAAGACTGACTCTTCATACTGTCTATGTTTTGAACCATTCCAGTGACACTAGTTATAGATTCCGATGCGTCACGTCAGGTGTACTGCTTCCCTTGGACCATCTTATTGACGATGAGACACAGAAATTGTATCGGAATGAAATAGAAAAGGCACAATGCCGACTTAAGTACAAGAAGACTGACTCTTTTTACTGACTATGTTTTGAACCATTCCTGTGACACTAATTATACATTCCGATGCTTTACTTCAGGTTTACTGTATCCCTTGGACCTTCTTATTGACGATGAAATACAGAAATTGCATCGGAATTAAATACAAAAGGCACAATGCCGATTTAAGTACAAGAAGACTGACTCTCCTTACTGTCTATGTTTTGAACTATTTCTGTGACACTAGTTATAGATTCCGATGCTTCACTTCAGGTTTACTGTATCCCTCTGACCTTCTTATTGACGATGAAACACAGAAATTGCATCGGAATTAAATACAAAAGGCACAATGACCACCTAAGTACAAGAAGACTGACTTTTCTTAGTGTCTATGTTCTGAACTATTTCTGTGACACTAGTTATAGATTCCAATGCTTCACTTCAGGTTAACAGTATCCCTCTGACCATATTATTGACGATGAAACACGGAAATTGCATCGGAATTAAATACAAAAGGCACAATGCCTACTTAAGTACAAGAAGTCTGACTCTTCGTACTGCCTATGTTTTGAACCATTTCTGTGACTCTAGTTATAGAATCCGATGCTTCACTTCAGGTTTACCGTATCCCTGTGACCTTCTTATTGACGATGAAACACAGAAACTGCATCGGAATTAAATAGAAAAGGCACAATGCCGACTTAAGTACAAGAAGACTGACTCTTCTCACTGTCTATGTCATGAACCATTCCTGTGACACTAGTTATACATTCCGATGCTTTACTTCATTTTTACTGTATCCCTTGGACCTTCTTATTGACCATGAAACACATAAATGGCATCGGAATTAAATACAAAAGCACAATGTCGACTTAAGTACAAGAAGACTGACTCTTCCTACTGTCTATGTTTTGAACCATTCCTGCGACTCTAGTTATACATTCCGATGCTTCACTTCAGGTTTACAGTATCCCTTGGACCTTCATATTGACGATGAAACACAGAAATTGCATCGGAATTAAATACAAACGGCACAATGCCGGCTTAAGTACAAGATGACTGACTCTTCCTACTGTCTATGATTTGAACCATTCCTGTGACTCTAGTTATACTTTCCGATGCTTCACTACAGGTTTACTGTATCCCTTGGACCTATTATTGACGATGAAACACAGATATTGCATCGGAATTAAATAGAAAAGGCACAATGCCGACTTAAGTGCAAGAAGACTGACTCTTCTTACTAACTATGTTTTGAACCATTCCTGTGACACTAGTTATACAATCCGATGCTTCACTTCAGGTTTACTGTATCCCTTGGACCTTCCTATTGTCGATGAAACACAGAAATTGAATCGGAATTAAATACAAAAGGCACTATGCTGACTTAAGTACAAGAAGACTGACTCTTCCTACTGTCATGTTTTGAACCATTCCTGTGACACTAGTTATACATTCCGATGCTTCACTTCATTTTTACTGTATCCCTTGGACCTTCTTATTGACCATGAAACACATAAATGGCATCGGAATTAAATACAAAGGCACAATGCCGACTTAAGTACAAGAAGACTGACTCTTCCTACTGTCTATCTTTTGAACCATTCCTGTGACTCTAGTTATACATTCCGATGCTTCACTTCAGGTTTACTGTATCCCTTGGACTTTCATATTGACGATGAAATACAGAAATTGCAACGGAATTAAATAAAAAGGCACAATGCCGAAATAAGTACAAGAAGACTGAGTCTTCTTAGTGACTATGTTTTGAACCATTCCTGTGACACTAGTTATAGTTTCCGATGCTTCACATCAGGATCACTGTATCCCTCTGACCTTCTTATTGATGATGAAACACAGATATTGGATCGGAATTAAATACAAAAGGCACAATGCCGAGTGAAGTACAAGAAGACTGACTCTTCCTACTGTCTATGTTTTGACCCATTCCTGTGACACTAGTTATAGATTCCGATGCTTCACTTCAGGTTTACTGTATCCCTCTGACCTTCTTATTGACGATGAAACACAGAAATTGCATCGGAATAAAATACAAAACGCAAAATGACCACCTAAGTAAAAGAAGACTGACTCTTCTCAGTGTCTATGTTTTGAACCATTTCTGTGACACTTGTTATAGATTCCGATGCTTCAATTCAGGTTAACAGTATCCCTCTGACCTTCTTATTGACGATGAAACACGGAAATTGCATCGGAATTAAAAACAAAAGGCACAGTGCCTACTTAAGTACAAGAAGTCTGTCTCTTCTTACTGTCTATGTCATGAACCATTCCTGTGACACTAGTTATACATTCAGATGCTTCACTTCATTTTTACTGTATCCCGTGGACCTTCTTATTGACGAAGAAACACCGAAATTCCATCGGAATTAAATACGATAGGCACAATGCCGACTTAAGTACAAGACGACTGACTCTTCTTACTGACTATGTTTGAACCATTACTGTGATACCACTTACAGATTCCGATGCTTCACTTCAGGGTAACCGTATCCCTCTCACCTTCTTATTGACGATGTAACACGGAAATCGCATCGGAATTAAATAGAAAAGGCACAATGCCGACTTACGTACAAGAAGACTGACTCTTCTTACTGTCTATGTCATGAACCATTCCTGTGACACTAGTTATACATTCCGATGCTTCACTTCATTTTTACTGTATCCCTTGGACCTTCTTATTGACCATGAAACACATAAATGGCATCGGAATAAAATAGAAAAGGCACAATACCGACTTACGTACAAGAAGACTGACTCTTCTTACTGTCTATTTCATGAACCATTCCTGTGACACTAGTTATACATTCCGATGCTTCACTTCATTTTTACTGTATCCCTTGGACCTTCTTATTGACCATGAAACACATAAATGGCATCGGAATTAAATACAAAAGGCACAATGCCGACTTAAGTACAAGAAGACTGACTCCTCCTACTGTCTATGTTTTGAACCATTCCTGTGACACTAGTTATACATTCCGATGCTTCACTTCAGGTTTACTGTATCCCTCTGACCTTCTTATTGACGATGAAGCACAGAAGTTGCATCGGAATTAACTAGAAAAGGCACAATGCCGACTGAAGTACAAGAAGTCTGACTCTTCTTACTGTCTATGTTTTGAACCATTCCTGTGACACTAGTTATACATTCCGATGCTTCACTTCAGGTTTACTGTATCCCTTGGACCTAGTTATTGACGATGAAACACAGAAATTGCATCGGAATTAAATACAAAAAGCACAATGCCGACATAAGTACAAGAAGACTGACTCTTCCTACTGTCTATGTTTTGAACCATTCCTGTGACTCTAGTTATACATTCCGATGCTTCACTTCCGGTTTACAGTATCCCTTGCACCTTCCTATTGACGATGAAACACAGAAATTACGTCGGAATTAAATACAAACGGCACAATGCCGACTTAAGTACAAGAAGGCTGACTCTTCCTACTGTCTATGTTTTGAACCATTCCTGTGAATCTAGTTATACATTCCGATGCTTCACTACAGGTTTACTTTATCCGTTGGACCTATTATTGACGATGAAACACAGAAATTGCATCGGAATAAATATCAAAAGGCACAATGCCGACTTAAGTACAAGAAGACTGACTCCTCCTACTGTCATGTTTTGAACCATTCCTGTGACTCTAGTTATACATTCCGATGCTTCACTTCAGGTTCACAGTATCCCTTGGACCTATTATTGACGATGAAACACACATATTGCTTCGGAATTAAATACAAAAGGCACAATGCCGACGCAAGTACAAGAAGACTGACTCTTCCTACTGACTATGTGTTGAACCATTCCTGTGGCACTAGTTATACATTCCGATGCTTCACTTCGGGTTTACTGTATCCCTTGGACCTTCACATTGACGATGAAATACAGAAATGGCGTCGGAATTAAATAAAAAGGCACAATGCCGAAATAAGTACAAGAAGACTGAGTCTTCTTACTGACTATGTTTTGAACCATTCCTGTGACACTAGTTATAGATTCCGATGCTTCACTTCAGGATTACTGTATCCCTCTGACCTTCTTATTGATGATGAAACACAGATATTACATCGGAATTTAATACAAAAGGCACAATGCCGACTTAAGTACAAGAAGACTGACTCTTCCTACTGTCTATGTTTTGACCCATTCCTGAGACACTAGTTATACATTCCGATGCTTCACTTCAGGATTACTGTATCCCTCTGACCTTCTTATTGATGATGAAACACAGAAATTGCATCGGAATTTAATACAAAAGGCACAATGCCGACTTAAGTACAAGAAGACTGACTCTTCATACTGTCTATGTTTTGAACAATTCCAGTGACACTAGTTATAGATTCCGATGCGTCACATCAGGTGTACTGCATCCCTTGGACCATCTTACTGACGATCAAACACAGAAATTGCATCGGAATGAAATAGAAAAGGCACAATGCTGACTTAAGTACAAGAAGACTGACTCTTTTTACTGACTATGCTTTGAAGCATTCCTGTGACACTAATTATCCATTCCGATGCTTTACTTCAGGTTTACTGTATCCCTTGGACCTTCTTATTGACGATGAAACACAGAAATTGCATCGGAATTGAATACAAAAGGCACAATGACCACCTAAGTACAAGAAGACTGACTCTTCTTAGTGTCTATGTTTTGAACCATTTCTGTGACACTAGTTATAGATTCCGATGCTTCACTTCAGGTTAACAGTATCCCTCTGACCATCTTATTGACGATGAAACACGGAAATTTAATCGGAATTAAATACAAAAGGCACAATGCCTACTTAAGTACAAGAAGTCTGACTCTTCTTAGTGTCTATGCTTTGAACCATTTCTGTGACTCTAGTTATAGAATCCGATGCTTCACTTCAGGTTTACCGTATCCCTCTGACCTTCTTATTGACGATGAAACACAGAACCTACATCGGAATAAAATAGAAAAGGCACAATGCCGACTTAAGTACAAGAAGACTGACTCTTCCTACTGTTTATGTTTTGAACCATTCCTGTGACTCTAGTTATACATTCCGATGCTTCACTTCAGGTTTACAGTATCCCTTGGACCTTCATATTGACGATGAAACACAGAAATTGCATCGGAATTAAATACAAACGGCACAATGCCGACTTAAGTACAAGATGACTGACTTTTCCCACTGTCTATGTTTTGTACCATTCCTGTGACTCTAGTTATACATTCCGATGCTTCACTACGGGTTTACTGTATCCCTTGGACCTATTATCGACGATGAAACACAGAAATTGCATCGGAATTACATACAAAAGGCACAATGCTGACTTAAGTACAAGAAGACTGACTCTTCCTCCTCTCATGTTTTGAACCATTCCTGTGACTCTAGTTATACATTCCGATGCTTCACTTCAGGTTTACTGTATCCCTTGGACCTATTATTGACGATGAAACACACATATTGCATCGGAATTAAATACAAAAGGCACAATGCCGACGTAAGTACAAGAAGACTGACTCTTCCTACTGACTATGTTTTGAAGCATTCCTGTGACACTAGTTATACATTTCGATGTTTCACTTCAGGTTTACTGTTACCCTTGGACTTTCATATCGACGATGAAATACAGAAATTGCAACGGAATTGAATAAAAAGGCACATGGCCGAAATAAGTACAAGAAGACTGAGTCTTTTTACTGACTATGTTTTGAACCATTCCTGTGACACTAGTTATAGATTCCGATGCTTCACTTCAGGATTACTGTATGCCTCTAACCTTCTTAGTGATGATGAAACACAGATATTGCATCGGAATTAAATACAAAAGGCACAATGGCGACTTAAGTACAAGAAGACTGACTCTTCCTACTGTCTATATTTTGAACCATTCCTGTGACACTAGTTATACATTCCGATTCTTCACTTCAGGTTTACTGTATCCCTTGGACCTTCTTATTGACGATGAGACACAGAAATTGTATCGGAATGAAATAGAAAAGGCACAATGCCGACTTAAGTACAAGAAGACTGACCCTTTTACTGACTATGTTTTGAACCATTCCTGTGACACTAATTATACATTCCGATGCTTTACTTCAGGTTTACTGTATCCCTTGGACCTTGTCATTGACGATGAAATACAGAAATTGCATCGGAATTAAATACAAAAGGCACAATGCCGATTTAAGTACAAGAAGACTGACTCTCCTTACTGTCTATGTTTTGAACTATTTCTGTGACACTAGTTATAGATTCCGATGCTTCACTTCAGGTTTACTGTATCCCTATGACCTTCTTATTGACGATGAAACACAGAAATTGCATCGGAATTAAATACAAAAGGCACAATGACCACATAAGTACAAGAAGACTGACTCTTCTTAGTGTCTATGTTCTGAACCATTTCTGTGACACTAGTTATAGATTCCAATGCTTCACTTCAGGTTAACAGTATCCCTCTGACCACATTATTGACGATGAAACACGGAAATTGCATCGGAAATAAATACAAAAGGCACAATGCCTACTTAAGTACAAGAAGTCTGACTCTTCTTACTGCCTATGGTTTGAACCATTTCTGTGACTCTAGTTATAGAATCCGATGCTTCACTTCAGGTTTACCGTATCCCTCTGAACTTCTTATTGACGATGAAACACAGAAACTGCATCGGAATTAAATAGAAAAGGCACAATGCCGACTTAAGTACAAGAAGACTGACTCTTCTTACTGTCTATGTCATGAACCATTCCTGTGACACTAGTTATACATTCCGATGCTTCACTTCATTTTTACTGTATCCCTTGGACCTTCTTATTGACCATGAAACACATAAATGGCATCGGAATTAAATACAAAAGCACAATGCCGACTTAAGTACAAGAAGACTGACTCTTCCTACTGTCTATGTTTTGAACCATTCCTGTGACTCTAGTTTTACATTCCGATGCTTCACTTCAGGTTTACAGTATCCCTTGGACCTTCATATTGACGATGAAACAGAGAAATTGCATCGGAATTAAATACAAACGGCACAATGCCGACTTAAGTACAAGATGACTGACTCTTCCTACTGTCTATGATTTGAAACATTCCTGTGACTGTAGTTATAGATTCCGATGCTTCACTACAGGTTTACTGTATCCCTTGGACCTATTATTGACGATGAAACACAGAAATTGCATCGGAATTAAATAGAAAAGGCACAATGCCGACTTAAGTGCAAGCAGACTGACTCTTCTTACTAACTATGATTTGAACCATTCCTGTGACACTAGCTATACATTCCGATGCTTCACTTCAGGTTTACTGTATCCCTTGGACCTACCTATTGACAATGAAACACAGAAATTGCATGGGAATTAAACACAAAAGGCACAATGCTGACTTAAGTACAAGAAGACTGACTCTTCCTACTGTCATGTTTTGAACCATTCCTGTGACTCTAGTTATACATTCCGATGCTTCACTTCAGGTTTACTGTATCCCTTGGACCTAATATTGACGATGAAACACAGAAATTGCATCGGAATTAAATAAAAAGGCACAATGCCGAAATAAGTACAAGAAGACTGAGTCTTCTTACTGACTATGTTTTGAACCATTCCTGTGACACTAGTTATAGATTCCGATGCTTCACATCAGGATCACTGTATCCCTCTGACCTTCTTATTGATGATGAAACACACATATTGCATCGGAATTCAATACAAAAGGCACAATGCCGACTTAAGTACAAGAAGACTGACTCTTCCTACTGTCTATGTTTTGACGCATTCCTGTGACACTAGTTATACATTCCGATGCTTCACTTCAGGTTTACTTTATCCCTCTGACCTTCTTATTGACGATGAAACACAGAAGTTGCATCGGAATTAACCAGAAAAGGCACAATGCCGACTGAAGTACAAGAAGACTGACTCTTCATACTGTCTATGTTTTGAACCATTCCAGTTACACTAGTTATACATTCCGATACTTTACTTCAGGTTTACTGTATCCCTTGGACCTTCTTATTGACGGTGAAACACAGAAATTGCATCGGAATTAAATACAAAAGGCGCAATGCCGATTTAAGTACAAGAAGACTGACTCTCCTTACTGTCTATGTTTTGAACTGTTTCTGTGACACTGATTATAGATTCCGATGCTTCACTTCAGGTTTACTGTATCCCTCTGACTTTCTTATTGACGATGAAACACAGAAATTGCATCGGAATTAAATACAAAAGGCACAATGACCACCTAAGTAAAAGAAGACTGACTCTTCTTAGTGTCTATGTTTTGGACCATTTCTGTGACACTAGTTATAGATTCCGATGCTTCACTTCAGGTTAACAGTATCCCTCTGACCATCTTATTGACGATGAAACACGGAAATTGCATCAGAATTAAAAACGATAGGCACAATGCCTACTTAAGTACAAGAAGTCTGTCTCTTCTTACTGTCTATGTTTTGAACCATTTCGGTGACTCTAGTTATAGAATCCGATGCTTCACTTCAGGTTTACCGTATCCCTCTGACCTTCTTATTGACGATGAAACACAGAAACTGCATCGGAATTAAATAGAAAAGGCACAATGCCGACTTAAGTACAAGAAGACTGACTCTTCTTACTGTCTATGTCATGAACCATTCCTGTGACACTAGTTATACATTCCGATGCTTCACTTCATTTTTACTGTATCCCGTGGACCTCATTATTGACGAAGAAACACCGAAATTCCATCAGAATTAAATACGAAAGGCACAATGCCGACTTAAGTACAAGACTACTGACTCTTCTTACTGACTATGTTTGAACCATTACTGTGATACCACTTATTGATTCCGATGCTTCACTTCAGGTTTACCGTATCCCTCTGACCTTCTTATTGAGATGAAACACAGAAATCGCATCGGAATTAAATAGAAAAGGCACAATGCCGACTTAAGTACAAGAAGACTGACTCTTCTTACTGTCTATGTTTTGAACCATTCCTGTCACACTAGTTATACATTCCGATGCTTCACTTCAGGTTTACTGTATCCCTTGGACCTTCTTAGTGACGAGGAAACACCGAAATTCCATCGGAATTAAATACGAAAGGCACAATGCCGACTTAAGTACAAGAAGACTGACTCTTCTTACTGTCTAGGTTTTGAACCATTCCAGTGACACTAGTTATGGATTCCGATGCGTCGGTTCAGGTGTACTGCATCCCTTGGACCTTCTTATTGACGACGAAACACAGAAATTGCATCGGAATTAAATAGAAAAAGCACAATGCCGACTTCTGTACAAGAAGACTGACTCTTTTAACTGACTATGTTTTGAACCATTCCTGTGACACTAGTAATAGATTCCGATGCCACACTTCAGGTTTACTGTATCACTTGGACGTTCTTATTGACGATGAAACACAGAAATTGCATCGGAATCAAATACAAAAGGCACAATGCCGACTAAAGTACAAGAAGACTGACTCATCCTACTGTTTATGGTTTGAACCATTCCTGTGACACTAGTTATACATTCCGATGCTTCACTTCACGTTTACTTTATCCGTTCGACCTTCTTATTGACGATGAAACACAGAAATTGCATCGGAATTAAATACAAAAGGCACAATGCCTACTTAAGTACAAGAAGACTGACTCTTCCTAATGTCCATGTTTTGAACCATTCCTGTCACACTAGTTATACATTCCGATGCTTCACTTCAGGTTTACTGTATCCCTTGGACCTTCGTATTGACGATGAAACACAGAAATTGCATCGGAATTAAATAGAAAAGGCACAATGCTGACTTAAGTACAAGAAGACTGACTCTTTTTACTGACTATGTTTTGAACCATTCCTGTGACACTAGTCATAGATTCCGATGCCTCACTTCAGGTTTACTGTATCACTTGGACGTTTTTATTGACGATGAACCCCAGAAATTGCATCGGAATTAAATACAAAAGGCACAATGCCGACTTAAGTACAAGAAGACTGACTCATCCTACTGTCTATGTTTTGAACCATTCCTGTGACACTAGTTATACAATCCGATGCTTCACTTCAGGTTTACTGTATCCCTTCGACCTTCTTATTGACGATGAAACACCGAAATTCCATCGGAATTAAATACGAAAGGCACAATGACGACTTAAGTACAGGACGACTGACTCTTCTTACTGACCATGTTTGAACCATTACCGTTATACCACTTATAGATTCCGATGCTTCACTTCAGGTTTACTGTATCCCTCTGACCTTCTCATTGACGATGAAACACAGAAATTGCACCTGAATTAAATAGAAAAGGCACAATGCCGACTTAAGTACAAGAAGACTGACTCTTCTTACTGTCTATGTTATGAACCATTCCAGTGACAGTAGTTATAGATTCCGATGCGTCACTTCAGGTGTATTGCATCCCTTGGACCTTCTTATTGACGATGAAACACAGAAATTGCATCGGAATTAAATAGGAAAGGCACAATGCCGACTTAAGTAAAAGAAGGCTGACTCTTTTTACTGACTATGTTTTGAACCATTCCTGTGACACTAGTCATATATTCCGATGCCTCACTTCAGGTTCACTGTATCCCTTGGACGTTCTTATTGACGATGAAACACAGAAATTGCATCGGAATTATATACAAAAGGCACAATGCCGACTTAAGTACAAGAAGACTGACTCTTCCTACTGTCTATGTTTTGAACCATTCCTGTGACACGAGTTATACATTCCGATGCTTCACTTCAGGTTTACAGTATCCCTTGGATCTTCTTATTGACGATGAAACACAGAAATTGCATCGGAATTAAATACAAAAGGCACAATGACGACTCAAGTACAAGAAGACTGACTCTTCCTACTGTCCATGTTTTGAACCATACCTGTCACACTAGTTATACATTCCGATGCTTCACTTCAGGTTTACTGTATACCTTGGACCTTCTTATTGACGATGAAACACAGAAATTGCATCGGAATTAAATACAAAAGGCACAATGCCGACTTCAGTACAAGAAGACTGACACTTTGTAAGTACCTATGTTTGAACCATTCCGGTGACACTAGTTATAGGTTCCGATGTTTCACTTCAGGTTTACTGTATCCCTTGGACCCTCTAATTGACGATGAAACACAGAAATTGCATCGGAATTAAATAGAAAAGGCACAATGCCGACTTAAGTACAAGAAGAATGACTCTTCCTACTCTCTATGTTTTGAACCATACCTGTCACACAAGTTACACATTCCGATGCTTCACTTCAGGTTTTCTGTATCCCTTGGACCTTCTTATTGACGATGAAACACCGAAATTCCATCGGAATTAAATACGAAAGGCACAATGCCGACTTAAGTACAAGACGACTGATTCTTCTTACTGACTATGTTTGAACCATTTCTGTGATACCACTTATAGATTCCGATGCTTCACTTCAGGTGTACTGCATCCCTTGGACCACCTTATTGACGATGAAACACAGAAATTGCATCGGAATTAAATAGAAAAGGCACAATGCCGACTTAAGTACAAGAAGACTGACTCATTTTACTGACTATGTTTTGAACCATTCCTGTAACACTAATTATACATTCCGATGCTTTACTTCAGGTTTACTGTATCCCTTGGACCTTCTTATTGGCGATGAAACACAGAAATTGCATCAGAATTAAATACAAAAGGCACAATGCCTACGTAAGTACAAGAGGACTGACTCTCCTTACTGTCTATGTTTTGAACTATTTCTGTGACACTAGTTATAGATTCCGATGCTTCACTTCAGGTTTACTGTATCCCTGTGACCTTCTTATTGACGATGAAACACAGAAATAGCATCGGAATTAAATACAAAAGGCACAATGACCACCTAAGTACAAGAAGACTGACTCTTCTTAGTGTCTATGTTTTGAACCATTTCTGTGACACTAGTTATAGATTCCGATGCTTCACTTCAGGTTAACAGTATCCCTCTGACCATCTTATTGACGAAGAAACACGGAAATTGCATCGGAATTAAATACAAAAGGCACAATGCCTACTTAAGTACAAGAAGTCTGACTCTTCTTACTGTCTATGTTTTGAACCATTTCTGTGACTCTAGTTATAGAATCCGATGCTTCACTTCAGGTTTACCGTATCCCTCTGACCTTCTGATTGACGATGAAACACAGAAACAGCATCGAATTAAATAGAAAAGGCACAATGCCGTCTTAAGTACAAGAAGAGTGACTCTTCTTACTGTCTATGTCATGAACCATTCCTGTGACTCTAGTTATACATTGCGATGCTTCACTTCAGGTTTACTGTATCCCTTGGACCTATTATTGACGATGAAACACACATATTGCATCGGAATTAAATACAAAAGGCACAATGCCGACGTAAGTACAAGAAGAGTGACTCTTCCTACTGACTATGTTTTGAACCATTCCTGTGACACCAGTTATACATTCCGATGCTTTACTTCAGGTTTACTGTATCCCTTGGACTTTCATATTGACGATGAAATACAGAAATTGCATCGGAATTAAATAAAAAGGCACAATGCCGAAATAAGTACAAGAAGACTGAATCTTCTTACTGACTGTATTTTGAACCATTCCTGTGACACTAGTTATAGATTCCGATGCTTCACTTCAGGATTACTGTATCCCTCTGACCTTGTTATTGATGATGAAACGCAGATATTGCATCGGAATTAACTAGAAAAGCCACAATGCCGACTGAAGTACAAGAAGACTGACTCTTCTTACTGTCTATGTTTTGAACCATTCCAAAGACACTAGTTATAGATTCCGATGCGTCACTTCAGGTGTACTGCACACCTTGGACCATCTTATTGACGATGAAACACAGAAATTGCATCGGAATTAAATAGAAAAGGCACAATGCCGACTTAAGTACAAGAAGACCGACTCTTTATACTGACTATATTTTGAACCATTCCTCTGACACTAGTCATAGATTCCGATGCGTCACTTCAGCTTTACTGTATCCGTTGGACGTTCTTATTGACTATGAACAACAGAAATTGCATCAGAATTAAATACAAAAGGCACAATGCCGACTTAAGTACAAGAAGACTGACTCTTCCTGCTGTCTATGTTTTTAACCATTCCTGTCACACTAGTTATACATTCCGATGCTTCACTTCAGGTTTACTGTATCCCTTGGACCTTCTTATTGACGATGAAACATCGAAAGTCCATCGGAATTAAATACGAAAGGCACAATGCCGACTTAAGTACAAGACGACTGACTCTTCTTACTGACTATGTTTGAACCATTACTGTGATACCACTTATAGATTCCGATGTTTCACTTCAGGTTTACCGTATCCCTCTGACCTTCTTATTGACGATGAATCACTGAAATTGCATCGGAATTAAATAAAAAGGGCACAATGCCGACTTAAGTACAAGAAGACTGACTCTTCTTACTGTCTATGTTTTGAACCATTCCTGTCACACTAGTTATACATTCCGATGCCTCACTTCAGGTTTACTGTATCACTTGGACGTTCTTATGACGATGAACCCCAGAAATTGCATCGGAATTAAATAAAAAAGGCACAATGCCGACTTAAGTACAAGATGACTGACTCTTCTTAATTTCTATGTTATGAACCATTCCAGTGACACTAGTTATAGATTCCGATGGGTCACTTCAGGTGTATTGCATCCCTTGGACCTTCTTATTGACGATGAAACACAGAAATTGCATCGGAATTAATTAGAAAAGGCACAATGCCGACTTAAGTACAAGAAGACTGACTCTTCCTACTGTCTATGATTTGAACCATTCCTGTGACACGAGTTATACATTCCGATGCTTCACTTCAGGTTTACTGTATCCCTTGGACCTTGTTTTTGACGATGAAACACAGAAATTGCATCGGAATTAAATACAAAAGGCACAATGCCGACTTCAGTACATGAAGACTGACTCTTTGTACGTACCTATGTTTGAACCATTCCGGTGACACTAGTTATAGATTGCGACGTTTCACTTCAGGTTTACTGTATCCCTTGGACCTTCTTATTGACGATGAAACACAAAAATTGCATCGGAATTAAATAGAAAGGGCACAATGCCGACTTAAGTACAAGAAGAATGACTCTTCCTACTGTCTATGATTTGAACCATTCCTGTGGCACTACTTATGGATTCCGATGCTTCATTCAGGTTTACTGTATCCCTCTGACCTTCTTATTGACGATGAAACACAGAAATTGCATCGGAATTACATAGAGAAGGCACAATGCCGACTTAAGTACAAGAAGACTGACTCTTCTTACTGTCTATGTTTTGAACCATTCCTGTCACACTAGTTATACATTCCGATGCTTCACTTCAGGTTTACTGTATCCCTTGGACCTTCTTAGTGACGAGGAAACACCGAAATTCCATCGGAATTAAATACGAAAGGCACAATGCCGACTTAAGTACAAGAAGACTGACTCTTCTTACTGTCTAGGTTTTGAACCATTCCAGTGACACTAGTTATGGATTCCGATGCGTCGGTTCAGGTGTACTGCATCCCTTGGACCTTCTTATTGACGACGAAACACAGAAATTGCATCGGAATTAAATAGAAAAAGCACAATGCCGACTTCTGTACAAGAAGACTGACTCTTTTAACTGACTATGTTTTGAACCATTCCTGTGACACTAGTAATAGATTCCGATGCCACACTTCAGGTTTACTGTATCACTTGGACGTTCTTATTGACGATGAAACACAGAAATTGCATCGGAATCAAATACAAAAGGCACAATGCCGACTAAAGTACAAGAAGACTGACTCATCCTACTGTTTATGGTTTGAACCATTCCTGTGACACTAGTTATACATTCCGATGCTTCACTTCACGTTTACTTTATCCGTTCGACCTTCTTATTGACGATGAAACACAGAAATTGCATCGGAATTAAATACAAAAGGCACAATGCCTACTTAAGTACAAGAAGACTGACTCTTCCTAATGTCCATGTTTTGAACCATTCCTGTCACACTAGTTATACATTCCGATGCTTCACTTCAGGTTTACTGTATCCCTTGGACCTTCGTATTGACGATGAAACACAGAAATTGCATCGGAATTAAATAGAAAAGGCACAATGCTGACTTAAGTACAAGAAGACTGACTCTTTTTACTGACTATGTTTTGAACCATTCCTGTGACACTAGTCATAGATTCCGATGCCTCACTTCAGGTTTACTGTATCACTTGGACGTTTTTATTGACGATGAACCCCAGAAATTGCATCGGAATTAAATACAAAAGGCACAATGCCGACTTAAGTACAAGAAGACTGACTCATCCTACTGTCTATGTTTTGAACCATTCCTGTGACACTAGTTATACAATCCGATGCTTCACTTCAGGTTTACTGTATCCCTTCGACCTTCTTATTGACGATGAAACACCGAAATTCCATCGGAATTAAATACGAAAGGCACAATGACGACTTAAGTACAGGACGACTGACTCTTCTTACTGACCATGTTTGAACCATTACCGTTATACCACTTATAGATTCCGATGCTTCACTTCAGGTTTACTGTATCCCTCTGACCTTCTCATTGACGATGAAACACAGAAATTGCACCTGAATTAAATAGAAAAGGCACAATGCCGACTTAAGTACAAGAAGACTGACTCTTCTTACTGTCTATGTTATGAACCATTCCAGTGACAGTAGTTATAGATTCCGATGCGTCACTTCAGGTGTATTGCATCCCTTGGACCTTCTTATTGACGATGAAACACAGAAATTGCATCGGAATTAAATAGGAAAGGCACAATGCCGACTTAAGTAAAAGAAGGCTGACTCTTTTTACTGACTATGTTTTGAACCATTCCTGTGACACTAGTCATATATTCCGATGCCTCACTTCAGGTTCACTGTATCCCTTGGACGTTCTTATTGACGATGAAACACAGAAATTGCATCGGAATTATATACAAAAGGCACAATGCCGACTTAAGTACAAGAAGACTGACTCTTCCTACTGTCTATGTTTTGAACCATTCCTGTGACACGAGTTATACATTCCGATGCTTCACTTCAGGTTTACAGTATCCCTTGGATCTTCTTATTGACGATGAAACACAGAAATTGCATCGGAATTAAATACAAAAGGCACAATGACGACTCAAGTACAAGAAGACTGACTCTTCCTACTGTCCATGTTTTGAACCATACCTGTCACACTAGTTATACATTCCGATGCTTCACTTCAGGTTTACTGTATACCTTGGACCTTCTTATTGACGATGAAACACAGAAATTGCATCGGAATTAAATACAAAAGGCACAATGCCGACTTCAGTACAAGAAGACTGACACTTTGTAAGTACCTATGTTTGAACCATTCCGGTGACACTAGTTATAGGTTCCGATGTTTCACTTCAGGTTTACTGTATCCCTTGGACCCTCTAATTGACGATGAAACACAGAAATTGCATCGGAATTAAATAGAAAAGGCACAATGCCGACTTAAGTACAAGAAGAATGACTCTTCCTACTCTCTATGTTTTGAACCATACCTGTCACACAAGTTACACATTCCGATGCTTCACTTCAGGTTTTCTGTATCCCTTGGACCTTCTTATTGACGATGAAACACCGAAATTCCATCGGAATTAAATACGAAAGGCACAATGCCGACTTAAGTACAAGACGACTGATTCTTCTTACTGACTATGTTTGAACCATTTCTGTGATACCACTTATAGATTCCGATGCTTCACTTCAGGTGTACCTGCATCCCTTGGACCACCTTATTGACGATGAAACACAGAAATTGCATCGGAATTAAATAGAAAAGGCACAATGCCGACTTAAGTACAAGAAGACTGACTCATTTTACTGACTATGTTTTGAACCATTCCTGTAACACTAATTATACATTCCGATGCTTTACTTCAGGTTTACTGTATCCCTTGGACCTTCTTATTGGCGATGAAACACAGAAATTGCATCAGAATTAAATACAAAAGGCACAATGCCTACGTAAGTACAAGAGGACTGACTCTCCTTACTGTCTATGTTTTGAACTATTTCTGTGACACTAGTTATAGATTCCGATGCTTCACTTCAGGTTTACTGTATCCCTGTGACCTTCTTATTGACGATGAAACACAGAAATAGCATCGGAATTAAATACAAAAGGCACAATGACCACCTAAGTACAAGAAGACTGACTCTTCTTAGTGTCTATGTTTTGAACCATTTCTGTGACACTAGTTATAGATTCCGATGCTTCACTTCAGGTTAACAGTATCCCTCTGACCATCTTATTGACGAAGAAACACGGAAATTGCATCGGAATTAAATACAAAAGGCACAATGCCTACTTAAGTACAAGAAGTCTGACTCTTCTTACTGTCTATGTTTTGAACCATTTCTGTGACTCTAGTTATAGAATCCGATGCTTCACTTCAGGTTTACCGTATCCCTCTGACCTTCTGATTGACGATGAAACACAGAAACAGCATCGGAATTAAATAGAAAAGGCACAATGCCGTCTTAAGTACAAGAAGAGTGACTCTTCTTACTGTCTATGTCATGAACCATTCCTGTGACTCTAGTTATACATTGCGATGCTTCACTTCAGGTTTACTGTATCCCTTGGACCTATTATTGACGATGAAACACACATATTGCATCGGAATTAAATACAAAAGGCACAATGCCGACGTAAGTACAAGAAGAGTGACTCTTCCTACTGACTATGTTTTGAACCATTCCTGTGACACCAGTTATACATTCCGATGCTTTACTTCAGGTTTACTGTATCCCTTGGACTTTCATATTGACGATGAAATACAGAAATTGCATCGGAATTAAATAAAAAGGCACAATGCCGAAATAAGTACAAGAAGACTGAATCTTCTTACTGACTGTATTTTGAACCATTCCTGTGACACTAGTTATAGATTCCGATGCTTCACTTCAGGATTACTGTATCCCTCTGACCTTGTTATTGATGATGAAACGCAGATATTGCATCGGAATTAACTAGAAAAGCCACAATGCCGACTGAAGTACAAGAAGACTGACTCTTCTTACTGTCTATGTTTTGAACCATTCCAAAGACACTAGTTATAGATTCCGATGCGTCACTTCAGGTGTACTGCACACCTTGGACCATCTTATTGACGATGAAACACAGAAATTGCATCGGAATTAAATAGAAAAGGCACAATGCCGACTTAAGTACAAGAAGACCGACTCTTTATACTGACTATATTTTGAACCATTCCTCTGACACTAGTCATAGATTCCGATGCGTCACTTCAGCTTTACTGTATCCGTTGGACGTTCTTATTGACTATGAACAACAGAAATTGCATCAGAATTAAATACAAAAGGCACAATGCCGACTTAAGTACAAGAAGACTGACTCTTCCTGCTGTCTATGTTTTTAACCATTCCTGTCACACTAGTTATACATTCCGATGCTTCACTTCAGGTTTACTGTATCCCTTGGACCTTCTTATTGACGATGAAACATCGAAAGTCCATCGGAATTAAATACGAAAGGCACAATGCCGACTTAAGTACAAGACGACTGACTCTTCTTACTGACTATGTTTGAACCATTACTGTGATACCACTTATAGATTCCGATGTTTCACTTCAGGTTTACCGTATCCCTCTGACCTTCTTATTGACGATGAATCACTGAAATTGCATCGGAATTAAATAAAAAGGGCACAATGCCGACTTAAGTACAAGAAGACTGACTCTTCTTACTGTCTATGTTTTTGAACCATTCCTGTCACACTAGTTATACATTCCGATGCCTCACTTCAGGTTTACTGTATCACTTGGACGTTCTTATGACGATGAACCCCAGAAATTGCATCGGAATTAAATAAAAAAGGCACAATGCCGACTTAAGTACAAGATGACTGACTCTTCTTAATTTCTATGTTATGAACCATTCCAGTGACACTAGTTATAGATTCCGATGGGTCACTTCAGGTGTATTGCATCCCTTGGACCTTCTTATTGACGATGAAACACAGAAATTGCATCGGAATTAATTAGAAAAGGCACAATGCCGACTTAAGTACAAGAAGACTGACTCTTCCTACTGTCTATGATTTGAACCATTCCTGTGACACGAGTTATACATTCCGATGCTTCACTTCAGGTTTACTGTATCCCTTGGACCTTGTTTTTGACGATGAAACACAGAAATTGCATCGGAATTAAATACAAAAGGCACAATGCCGACTTCAGTACATGAAGACTGACTCTTTGTACGTACCTATGTTTGAACCATTCCGGTGACACTAGTTATAGATTGCGACGTTTCACTTCAGGTTTACTGTATCCCTTGGACCTTCTTATTGACGATGAAACACAAAAATTGCATCGGAATTAAATAGAAAGGGCACAATGCCGACTTAAGTACAAGAAGAATGACTCTTCCTACTGTCTATGATTTGAACCATTCCTGTGGCACTACTTATGGATTCCGATGCTTCATTCAGGTTTACTGTATCCCTCTGACCTTCTTATTGACGATGAAACACAGAAATTGCATCGGAATTACATAGAGAAGGCACAATGCCGACTTAAGTACAAGAAGACTAACTCTTTTTACTGACTATGTTTTGAACCATTCCTGTGACACCAGTTATACATTCCGATGCTTTACTTCAGGTTTACTGTATCCCTTGGACTTTCATATTGACGATGAAATACAGAAATTGCATCGGAATTAAATAAAAAGGCACAATGCCGAAATAAGTACAAGAAGACTGACTCTTCCTACTGTCCATGTTTTGAACCATACCTGTCACACTAGTTATACATTCCGATGCTTCACTTCAGGTTTACTGTATACCTTGGACCTTCTTATTGACGATGAAACACAGAAATTGCATCGGAATTAAATACAAAAGGCACAATGCCGACTTCAGTACAAGAAGACTGACACTTTGTAAGTACCTATGTTTGAACCATTCCGGTGACACTAGTTATAGGTTCCGATGTTTCACTTCAGGTTTACTGTATCCCTTGGACCCTCTAATTGACGATGAAACACAGAAATTGCATCGGAATTAAATAGAAAAGGCACAATGCCGACTTAAGTACAAGAAGAATGACTCTTCCTACTCTCTATGTTTTGAACCATACCTGTCACACAAGTTACACATTCCGATGCTTCACTTCAGGTTTTCTGTATCCCTTGGACCTTCTTATTGACGATGAAACACCGAAATTCCATCGGAATTAAATACGAAAGGCACAATGCCGACTTAAGTACAAGACGACTGATTCTTCTTACTGACTATGTTTGAACCATTTCTGTGATACCACTTATAGATTCCGATGCTTCACTTCAGGTGTACTGCATCCCTTGGACCACCTTATTGACGATGAAACACAGAAATTGCATCGGAATTAAATAGAAAAGGCACAATGCCGACTTAAGTACAAGAAGACTGACTCATTTTACTGACTATGTTTTGAACCATTCCTGTAACACTAATTATACATTCCGATGCTTTACTTCAGGTTTACTGTATCCCTTGGACCTTCTTATTGGCGATGAAACACAGAAATTGCATCAGAATTAAATACAAAAGGCACAATGCCTACCTAAGTACAAGAGGACTGACTCTCCTTACTGTCTATGTTTTGAACTATTTCTGTGACACTAGTTATAGATTCCGATGCTTCACTTCAGGTTTACTGTATCCCTGTGACCTTCTTATTGACGATGAAACACAGAAATAGCATCGGAATTAAATACAAAAGGCACAATGACCACCTAAGTACAAGAAGACTGACTCTTCTTAGTGTCTATGTTTTGAACCATTTCTGTGACACTAGTTATAGATTCCGATGCTTCACTTCAGGTTAACAGTATCCCTCTGACCATCTTATTGACGAAGAAACACGGAAATTGCATCGGAATTAAATACAAAAGGCACAATGCCTACTTAAGTACAAGAAGTCTGACTCTTCTTACTGTCTATGTTTTGAACCATTTCTGTGACTCTAGTTATAGAATCCGATGCTTCACTTCAGGTTTACCGTATCCCTCTGACCTTCTGATTGACGATGAAACACAGAAACAGCATCGGAATTAAATAGAAAAGGCACAATGCCGTCTTAAGTACAAGAAGAGTGACTCTTCTTACTGTCTATGTCATGAACCATTCCTGTGACTCTAGTTATACATTGCGATGCTTCACTTCAGGTTTACTGTATCCCTTGGACCTATTATTGACGATGAAACACACATATTGCATCGGAATTAAATACAAAAGGCACAATGCCGACGTAAGTACAAGAAGAGTGACTCTTCCTACTTACTATGTTTTGAACCATTCCTGTGACACCAGTTATACATTCCGATGCTTTACTTCAGGTTTACTGTATCCCTTGGACTTTCATATTGACGATGAAATACAGAAATTGCATCGGAATTAAATAAAAAGGCACAATGCCGAAATAAGTACAAGAAGACTGAATCTTCTTACTGACTGTATTTTGAACCATTCCTGTGACACTAGTTATAGATTCCGATGCTTCACTTCAGGATTACTGTATCCCTCTGACCTTGTTATTGATGATGAAACGCAGATATTGCATCGGAATTAACTAGAAAAGCCACAATGCCGACTGAAGTACAAGAAGACTGACTCTTCTTACTGTCTATGTTTTGAACCATTCCAAAGACACTAGTTATAGATTCCGATGCGTCACTTCAGGTGTACTGCATACCTTGGACCATCTTATTGACGATGAAACACAGAAATTGCATCGGAATTAAATAGAAAAGGCACAATGCCGACTTAAGTACAAGAAGACCGACTCTTTATACTGACTATATTTTGAACCATTCCTCTGACACTAGTCATAGATTCCGATGCGTCACTTCAGCTTTACTGTATCCGTTGGACGTTCTTATTGACTATGAACAACAGAAATTGCATCAGAATTAAATACAAAAGGCACAATGCCGACTTAAGTACAAGAAGACTGACTCTTCCTGCTGTCTATGTTTTTAACCATTCCTGTCACACTAGTTATACATTCCGATGCTTCACTTCAGGTTTACTGTATCCCTTGGACCTTCTTATTGACGATGAAACATCGAAAGTCCATCGGAATTAAATACGAAAGGCACAATGCCGACTTAAGTACAAGACGACTGACTCTTCTTACTGACTATGTTTGAACCATTACTGTGATACCACTTATAGATTCCGATGTTTCACTTCAGGTTTACCGTATCCCTCTGACCTTCTTATTGACGATGAATCACTGAAATTGCATCGGAATTAAATAAAAAGGGCACAATGCCGACTTAAGTACAAGAAGACTGACTCTTCTTACTGTCTATGTTTTGAACCATTCCTGTCACACTAGTTATACATTCCGATGCCTCACTTCAGGTTTACTGTATCACTTGGACGTTCTTATGACGATGAACCCCAGAAATTGCATCGGAATTAAATAAAAAAGGCACAATGCCGACTTAAGTACAAGATGACTGACTCTTCTTAATTTCTATGTTATGAACCATTCCAGTGACACTAGTAATAGATTCCGATGGGTCACTTCAGGTGTATTGCATCCCTTGGACCTTCTTATTGACGATGAAACACAGAAATTGCATCGGAATTAATTAGAAAAGGCACAATGCCGACTTAAGTACAAGAAGACTGACTCTTCCTACTGTCTATGATTTGAACCATTCCTGTGACACGAGTTATACATTCCGATGCTTCACTTCAGGTTTACTGTATCCCTTGGACCTTGTTTTTGACGATGAAACACAGAAATTGCATCGGAATTAAATACAAAAGGCACAATGCCGACTTCAGTACATGAAGACTGACTCTTTGTACGTACCTATGTTTGAACCATTCCGGTGACACTAGTTATAGATTCCGACGTTTCACTTCAGGTTTACTGTATCCCTTGGACCTTCTTATTGACGATGAAACACAAAAATTGCATCGGAATTAAATAGAAAGGGCACAATGCCGACTTAAGTACAAGAAGAATGACTCTTCCTACTGTCTATGATTTGAACCATTCCTGTGGCACTACTTATGGATTCCGATGCTTCATTCAGGTTTACTGTATCCCTTGGACCTTCTTATTGGCGATGAAACACAGAAATTGCATCAGAATTAAATACAAAAGGCACAATGCCTACCTAAGTACAAGAGGACTGACTCTCCTTACTGTCTATGTTTTGAACTATTTCTGTGACACTAGTTATAGATTCCGATGCTTCACTTCAGGTTTACTGTATCCCTGTGACCTTCTTATTGACGATGAAACACAGAAATAGCATCGGAATTAAATACAAAAGGCACAATGACCACCTAAGTACAAGAAGACTGACTCTTCTTAGTGTCTATGTTTTGAACCATTTCTGTGACACTAGTTATAGATTCCGATGCTTCACTTCAGGTTAACAGTATCCCTCTGACCATCTTATTGACGAAGAAACACGGAAATTGCATCGGAATTAAATACAAAAGGCACAATGCCTACTTAAGTACAAGAAGTCTGACTCTTCTTACTGTCTATGTTTTGAACCATTTCTGTGACTCTAGTTATAGAATCCGATGCTTCACTTCAGGTTTACCGTATCCCTCTGACCTTCTGATTGACGATGAAACACAGAAACAGCATCGGAATTAAATAGAAAAGGCACAATGCCGTCTTAAGTACAAGAAGAGTGACTCTTCTCACTGTCTATGTCATGAACCATTCCTGTGACTCTAGTTATACATTGCGATGCTTCACTTCAGGTTTACTGTATCCCTTGGACCTATTATTGACGATGAAACACACATATTGCATCGGAATTAAATACAAAAGGCACAATGCCGACGTAAGTACAAGAAGAGTGACTCTTCCTACTGACTATGTTTTGAACCATTCCTGTGACACCAGTTATACATTCCGATGCTTTACTTCAGGTTTACTGTATCCCTTGGACTTTCATATTGACGATGAAATACAGAAATTGCATCGGAATTAAATAAAAAGGCACAATGCCGAAATAAGTACAAGAAGACTGAATCTTCTTACTGACTGTATTTTGAACCATTCCTGTGACACTAGTTATAGATTCCGATGCTTCACTTCAGGATTACTGTATCCCTCTGACCTTGTTATTGATGATGAAACGCAGATATTGCATCGGAATTAACTAGAAAAGCCACAATGCCGACTGAAGTACAAGAAGACTGACTCTTCTTACTGTCTATGTTTTGAACCATTCCAAAGACACTAGTTATAGATTCCGATGCGTCACTTCAGGTGTACTGCATACCTTGGACCATCTTATTGACGATGAAACACAGAAATTGCATCGGAATTAATTAGAAAAGGCACAATGCCGACTTAAGTACAAGAAGACCGACTCTTTATACTGACTATATTTTGAACCATTCCTCTGACACTAGTCATAGATTCCGATGCGTCACTTCAGCTTTACTGTATCCGTTGGACGTTCTTATTGACTATGAACAACAGAAATTGCATCAGAATTAAATACAAAAGGCACAATGCCGACTTAAGTACAAGAAGACTGACTCTTCCTGCTGTCTATGTTTTTAACCATTCCTGTCACACTAGTTATACATTCCGATGCTTCACTTCAGGTTTACTGTATCCCTTGGACCTTCTTATTGACGATGAAACATCGAAAGTCCATCGGAATTAAATACGAAAGGCACAATGCCGACTTAAGTACAAGACGACTGACTCTTCTTACTGACTATGTTTGAACCATTACTGTGATACCACTTATAGATTCCGATGTTTCACTTCAGGTTTACCGTATCCCTCTGACCTTCTTATTGACGATGAATCACTGAAATTGCATCGGAATTAAATAAAAAGGGCACAATGCCGACTTAAGTACAAGAAGACTGACTCTTCTTACTGTCTATGTTTTGAACCATTCCTGTCACACTAGTTATACATTCCGATGCCTCACTTCAGGTTTACTGTATCACTTGGACGTTCTTATGACGATGAACCCCAGAAATTGCATCGGAATTAAATAAAAAAGGCACAATGCCGACTTAAGTACAAGATGACTGACTCTTCTTAATTTCTATGTTATGAACCATTCCAGTGACACTAGTTATAGATTCCGATGGGTCACTTCAGGTGTATTGCATCCCTTGGACCTTCTTATTGACGATGAAACACAGAAATTGCATCGGAATTAATTAGAAAAGGCACAATGCCGACTTAAGTACAAGAAGACTGACTCTTCCTACTGTCTATGATTTGAACCATTCCTGTGACACGAGTTATACATTCCGATGCTTCACTTCAGGTTTACTGTATCCCTTGGACATTCCTATTGACGATGAAACACCGAAATTCCATCGGAATTAAATACGAAAGGCACAATACCGACTTAAGTACAAGACGACTGACTCTTCTTACTGACTGTGTTTGAACCATTACTGTGATACCACTTATAGATTCCGATGCTTCACTTCAGGTTTAGTGTATCCCTCTGACCTTCTTATTGACGATGAAACACAGAAATTGCATCGGAATTAAATAGAAAAGGCACAATGCCGACTTAAGTACAAGAAGACTGACTCTTCTTACTGTCTATGTTTTGAACCATTCCAGTGACACTAGTTACAGATTCAGATGCGTCACTTCAGGTGTACTGCATCACTTGGACCTTCTTATTGACGATGAAACACAGTATTTGCATCGGAATTAAATAGAAAAGGCACAGTGCCGACTTAAGTACAAGAAGACTAACTCTTTTTACTGACTATGTTTTGAACCATTCCTGTGACAGTATTCATTGATTCCGATGCCACACTTCAGGTTTACTGTATTTCTTGGACGTTCTTATTGACGATGAAACACAGAAATTGCATCGGAATTAAATAGAAAAGGCACAATGCCGACATAAGTACAAGAAGACTGACTCTTTTTACTGACTATGATTTGAACCATTCCAGTGACACTAGTCGTAGATTCCGATGCCTAACTTCAGGTTTACTGTATCACTTGGACGTTCTTATTGACGATGAACCACAGAAATTGCATCGGAATTAAATACAAAAGGCACAATGCCGACTTAAGTACAAGAAGACTGACTCATCCTACTGTCTATGCTTTGAACCATTCCTGTGACACTAGTTATACAATCCGATGCTTCACTTCAGGTTTACTGTATCCCTTGGACGTTCTTATTGACGATGAAACACAGAAATTGCATCGGAATTAAATACAAAAGGCACAATGCCGACTCAAGTACAAGAAGACTGACTCTTCCTACGGTCCATGTTTTGATCCATACCTGTCACACTAGTTATACATTCCGATGCTTCACTTCAGGTTTACTGTATCCCTTGGACCTTCTTATTGACGATGAAACACAGAAATTGCATCGGAATTAAATACAAAAGGCACAATGCCGACTTCAGTACAAGAAGACTGACTCTTTGTACGTACCTATGTTTGAACCATTCCGGTGACACTAGTTATAGATTCCGATGTTTCACTTCAGGTTTACTGTATCCCTTGGACCTTCTTATTGACGATGAAACACAGAAATTGCATCGGAATTAAATAGAAAAGGCACAATGCCGACTTAAGTTCAAGAAGAATGACTCTTCCTACTGTCTATGCTTTGAACCATTCCTGTGGCACTACTTATGGATTCCGATGCTTCACTTCAGGTTTACTGTATCCCTCTGACCTTCTTATTGACGATGAAACACAGAAATCGCATCGGAAATAAATACAAAAGGCTCAATGCCGACTCAAGTAGAAGAACAGTGACTCCTCCTACTGTCTATGTTTTGAACGATTCCTGTGACACTAGTTATACATTCCGATGCTATACTTCAGGTTTACTGTATTCCTCTGACCTTCTTATTGACGATGAAACACAGAAATTGCATCGGAATTAAATAGAAAAGGCACAATGCCGACTTAAGTACAAGACGACTGACTCTTCTTACTGACTATGTTTGAACCATTACTGTGATACCACTTATAGATTCCGATGCTTCACTTCAGGTTTACTGTATCCCTCTGACCTTCTTATTGACGATGAAACACAGAAATTGCATCGGAATTAAATAGAAAAGGCACAATGCCGACATAAGTACAACAAGACTGACTCTTTTTACTGACTATGATTTGAACCATTCCTGTGACACTAGTCATAGTTTCCGATGCCTAACTTCAGGTTTACTGTATCAATTGGACGTTCTTATTGACGATGAACCACAGAAATTGCATCGGAATTAAATACAAAAGGCACAATGCCGACTTAAGTACAAGAAGACTCACTCATCCTACTGTCTATGCTTTGAACCATTCCTGTGACACTAGTTATACAATCCGATGCTTCACTTCAGGTTTACTGTATCCCTTGGACCTTCTTATTGACGATGAAACACCGAAACTCCATCGGAATTAAATACGAAAAGCACAATGCCGACTTAAGTACAGGACGACTGACTCTTCTTACTGATTATGTTTGAACCATTACAGTTATACCACTTATAGATTCCCATGCTTCACTTCAGGTATACTGTATCCCTCTGTCCTTCTTATTGACGATGAAACACAGAAATTGCATCGGAATTAAATAGAAAAGGCACAATGCCGACTTAACTACAAGAGGACTGACTCTTCTTACTGTCTATGTTATGAACCATTCCAGTGACACTAGTTGTAAATTCCAATGCGTCACTTCAGGTGTATTGCATCCCTTGGACCTTCTTATTGACGATGAAATACAGAAATTGCCACGGAATTAAATAGAAAAGGCACAATGCCGACTTAAGTACAAGAAGACTGACTCTTTTTACTGACTATGTTTTGAACCATTCCTGTGACACTAGTCATATATTCCGATGCCTCACTTCAGTTTTACTGTATCCCTTGGACGTTCTTATTGACGATGAAACATAGAAATTGCATCGGAATTAAATACAAAAGGCACAAGGCCGACTCAAGTACAAGAAGACTGACTCTTCCTACGGTCCATATTTTGAACCATACCTGTCACACTAGTTATACATTCCGATGCTTCACTTCAGGTTTACTGTATCCCTTTGACCTTCTTATTGACGATGAAACACAGAAATTGCATCGGAATTAAATACAAAAGGCACAATGCCGACTTCAGTACAAGAAGACTGACTCTTTGTACGTACCTATGTTTGAACCATTCCGGTGACACTAGTTATAGATTCCGATGTTTCACTTCAGGTTTACTGTATCCCTTGGGCCTTCTTATTGACGATGAAACACAGAAATTGCATCGGAATTAAATAGAAAAGGCACAATGACGAATTAAGTTCAAGAAGAATGACTCTTCCTACTGTCTATGCTTTGAACCATTCCTGTGGCACTACTTATGGATTCCGATGCTTCACTTCAGGTTTACTGTATCCCTCTGACCTTCTTATTGACGATGAAACACAGAAATCGCATCGGAAATAAATACAAAAGGCTCAATGCCGACTCAAGTAGAAGAAGAGTGACTCCTCCTACTGTCTATGTTTTGAACGATTCCTGTGACACTAGTTATACATTCCGATGCTATACTTCAGGTTTACTGTATTCCTCTGACCTTCTTATTGACGATGAAACACAGAAATTGCATCGGAATTAAATAGAAAAAGCACAATGCCGACTTAAGTACAAGACGACTGACTCTTCTAACTGACTATGTTTGAACCATTACTGTGATACCACTTATAGATTCCGATGCTTCACTTCAGGTTTACTGTATCCCGCTGACCTTCTTATTGACGATGAAACACAGAAATTGCATCGGAATTAAATAGAAAAGGCACAATGCCGACTTAAGTACAAGAAGACTGACTCTTTTTACTGACTATGTTTTGAACCATTCCTTTGACACTATTCATTGATTCCGATGCCACACTTCTGGTTTACTGTATCCCTTGGACGTTCTTATTGACGATGAAACACAGAAATTGCATCGGAATTAAATACAAAAGGCACAATGCTGACTTAAGTACAAGAAGGCTGACTCTTCCTACTGTCTATGTTTTGAACCATTTCTGTGACACTAGTTATATATTCCGATGCTTCACTTCAGGTTTACTGTATCCCTTGGACCTTCTTATTGACGAGGAAACACAGAAATTGCATATGAATTAAATACAAAAGGCAAAATACCGACTCAAGTACAAGAAGACTGACTCTTCCTACTGTCTATGCTTTGAAAAATTCCTGTGACACTAGTTATACATTCCGATGCTTCACGTCACGTTTACTGTATCCGTTCGACCTTCTTATTGACAATGAAGCACAGAAATTGCATCGGAATTAAATACAAAATGCACAATGCCGACTTAAGTACAAGAAGACTGACTCTTCCTAATGTCCATGTTTTGAACCATACCTGTCACACTAGTTATACATTCCGATGCTTCACTTCAGGTTTACTGTATCCCTTGGACCTTCTTATTGACGATGAAACACCGAAATTCCATCGGAATTAAATACGAAAGGCACAATGCCGACTTAAGTACAGGACGACTGACTCTTCTTACTGACTATGTTTGAACCATTACTGTTATACCACTTATGGATTCCGATGCTTCACTTCATGTATACTGTATCCCTCTGACCTTCTTATTGACGATGAAACACAGAAATTGCATCGGAATTAAATAGAAAAGGCACAATGCCGACTTAAGTACAAGAAGACTGACTCTTCTTACTGTCTATGTTATGAACCATTCCAGTGACACTAGTCATATATTCCGATGCGTCACTTCAGGTGTATTGCATCCCTTGTACCTTCTTATTGGGTATGAAATACAGAAATTGCTTCGGAATTAAATAGAAAAGGCACAATGCCGACTTAAGTACAAAAAGACTGACTCTTTTTACTGACTATGTTTTGAACCATTCCTGTGACACTAGTCATATATTCCGATGCCTTACTTCAGGTTTACTGTATCCCTCTGACCTTCTTATTGACGATCAACCACAGAAATTGCATCGGAATTAAATACAAAAGGCACAATGCCGACTTAAGTACAAGAAGACTGACTCATCCTACTGTCTATGCTTTGAACCATTCCTGTGACACTAGTTATACAATCCGATGCTTCACTTCAGGTTTACTGTATCCCTTGGACCTTCTTATTGACGATGAAACACCGAAATTCCATCGGAATAAAATACGAAAAGCACAGTGCCGACTTAAGTACAGGACGACTGACTCTTCTTACTGATTATGTTTGAACCATTACAGTTATACCACATATAGATTCCCATGCTTCACTTCAGGTATACTGTATCCCTCTGTCCTTCTTATTGACGATGAAACACAGAAATTGCATCGGAATTAAATAGAAAAGGCACAATGCCGACTTAACTACAAGAAGTCTGACTCTTCTTACTGTCTATGTTATGAACCATTCCAGTGACACTAGTTGTAAATTCCGATGCGTCACTTCAGGTGTATTGCATCCCTTGGACCTTCTTATTGACGATGAAATACAGAAATTGCATCGGAATTAAATAGAAAAGGCACAATGCCGACTTAAGTACAAGAAGACTGACTCTTCTTACTGTCTATGTTATGAACCATTCCAGTGACACTAGTCATATATTCCGATGCGTCACTTCAGGTGTATTGCATCCCTTGTACCTTCTTATTGGGTATGAAATACAGAAATTGCTTCGGAATTAAATAGAAAAGGCACAATGCCGACTTAAGTACAAAAAGACTGACTCTTTTTACTGACTATGTTTTGAACCATTCCTGTGACACTAGTCATATATTCCGATGCCTTACTTCAGGTTTACTGTATCCCTCTGACCTTCTTATTGACGATCAACCACAGAAATTGCATCGGAATTAAATACAAAAGGCACAATGCCGACTTAAGTACAAGAAGACTGACTCATCCTACTGTCTATGCTTTGAACCATTCCTGTGACACTAGTTATACAATCCGATGCTTCACTTCAGGTTTACTGTATCCCTTGGACCTTCTTATTGACGATGAAACACCGAAATTCCATCGGAATAAAATACGAAAAGCACAGTGCCGACTTAAGTACAGGACGACTGACTCTTCTTACTGATTATGTTTGAACCATTACAGTTATACTACATATAGATTCCCATGCTTCACTTCAGGTATACTGTATCCCTCTGTCCTTCTTATTGACGATGAAACACAGAAATTGCATCGGAATTAAATAGAAAAGTCACAATGCCGACTTAACTACAAGAAGTCTGACTCTTCTTACTGTCTATGTTATGAACCATTCCAGTGACACTAGTTGTAAATTTCGATGCGTCACTTCAGGTGTATTGCATCCCTTGGACCTTCTTATTGACGATGAAATACAGAAATTGCATTGGAATTAAATAGAAAAGGCACAATGCCGACTTAAGTACAAGAAGACTGACTCTTTTTACTGACTATGGTTTGAACCATTCCTGTGACACTAGTCATATATTCCGATGCCTCACTTCAGTTTTACTGTATCCCTTGGACGTTCTTATTGACGATGAAACACAGAAATTGCATCGGAATTAAATACAAAAGGCACAAGGCCGACTCAAGTACAAGAAGACTGACTCTTCCTACGGTCCATGTTTTGAACCATACCTGTCACACTAGTTATACATTCCGATGCTTCACTTCCGGTTTACTGTATCCCTTGGACCTTCTTATTGACGATGAAACACAGAAATTGCATCGGAATTAAATACAAAAGGCACAATGCCGACTTCAGTACAAGAAGACTGACTCTTTGTACGTACCTATGTTTGAACCATTCCGGTGACACTAGTTATAGATTCCGATGTTTCACCTCAGGTTTACTGTATCCCTTGGACCTTCTTATTGACGATGAAACACAGAAATTGCATCGGAATTAAATAGAAAAGGCACAATGACGACTTAAGTTCAAGAAGAATGACTCTTCCTACTGTCTATGCTTTGAACCATTCCTGTGGCACTACTTATGGATTCCGATGCTTCACTTCAGGTTTACTGTATCCCTCTGACCTTCTTATTGACGATGAAACACAGAAATCGCATCGGAAATAAATACAAAAGGCTCAATGCCGACTCAAGTAGAAGAAGAGTGACTCCTCCTACTGTCTATGTTTTGAACGATTCCTGTGACACTAGTTATACATTCCGATGCTATACTTCAGGTTTACTGTATTCCTCTGACCTTCTTATTGACGATGAAACACAGAAATTGCATCGGAATTAAATAGAAAAGGCACAATGCCGACTTAAGTACAAGACGACTGACTCTTCTTACTGACTATGTTTGAACCATTACTGTGATACCACTTATAGATTCCGATGCTTCACTTCAGGTTTACTGTATCCCGCTGACCTTCTTATTGACGATGAAACACAGAAATTGCATCGGAATTAAATAGAAAAGGCACAATGCCGACTTAAGTACAAGAAGACTGACTCTTTTTACTGACTATGTTTTGAACCATTCCTTTGACACTATTCATTGATTCCGATGCCACACTTCTGGTTTACTGTATCCCTTGGACGTTCTTATTGACGATGAAACACAGAAATTGCATCGGAATTAAATACAAAAGGCACAATGCCGACTTAAGTACAAGAAGGCTGACTCTTCCTAGTGTCTATGTTTTGAACCATTTCTGTGACACTAGTTATATATTCCGATGCTTCACTTCAGGTTTACTGTATCCCTTGGACCTTCTTAATGACGAGGAAACACAGAAATTGCATCGGAATTAAGTAGAAAAGGCACAATGCCGACTTAAGTTCAAGAAGGCTGACTCTTCCTACTGTCTATGTTTTGAACCATTTCTGTGACACTAGTTATATATTCCGATGCTTCACTTCAGGTTTACTGTATCCCTTGGACCTTCTTAATGACGAGGAAACACAGAAATTGCATATGAATTAAATACAAAAGGCAAAATACCGACTCAAGTACAAGAAGACTGACTCTTCCTACTGTCTATGCTTTGAAAAATTCCTGTGACACTAGTTATACATTCCGATGCTTCACGTCACGTTTACTGTATCCGTTCGACCTTCTTATTGACAATGAAACACAGAAATTGCATCGGAATTAAATACAAAATGCACAATGCCGACTTAAGTACAAGAAGACTGACTCTTCCTAATGTCCATGTTTTGAACCATACCTGTCACACTAGTTATACATTCCGATGCTTCACTTCAGGTTTACTGTATCCCTTGGACCTTCTTATTGACGATGAAACACCGAAATTCCATCGGAATTAAATACGAAAGGCACAATGCCGACTTAAGTACAGGACGACTGACTCTTCTTACTGACTATGTTTGAACCATTACTGTTATACCACTTATAGATTCCGATGCTTCACTTCATGTATACTGTATCCCTCTCACCTTCTTATTGACGATGAAACACAGAAATTACATCGGAATTAAATAGAAAAGGCACAATGCCGACTTAAGTACAAGAAGACTGACTCTTTTTACTGACTATGTTTTGAACCATTCCTGTGACACTAGTCATATATTCCGATGCCTCACTTCAGGTTTACTGTATCCCTTGGACGTTCTTATTGACAATGAAACACAGAAATTGCATCGGAATTAAATACAAAAGGCACAATGCCGACTCAAGTACAAAAAGACTGACTCTTCCCACTGTCCATGTTTTGAACCATACCTGTCACACTAGTTATACATTCCGATGCTTCACTTCAGGTTTACTGTAGCCCTTGGACCTTCTTATTGACGATGAAACACAGAAATTGCATCGGAATTAAATACAAAAGGCACAATGCCGACTTCAGTACAAGAAGACTGACTCTTTGTACGTAACTATGTTTGAACCATTCCGGTGACACTAGTTATAGATTCCGATGTTTCACTTCAGGTTTACTGTATCCCTTGGACCTTCTCATTGACGATGAAACATAGAAATTGCATCGGAATTAAATAGAAAAGGCACAATGCCGACTTAAGTACAAGAAGACTGACTCTTCCTAATGTCCATGTTTTGAACCATTCCTGTCACACTAGTTATACATTCCGATGCTTCACTTCAGGTTTACTGTATTCCTTGGACCTTCTTATTGACGATGAATCACCGAAATTCCATCGGAATTAAATACGAAAGGCACAATGCCGACTTAAGGATAGGACGACTGACTCTTCTTACTGACTATGTTTGAACCATTACTGTTATACCACTTATAGATTCCGATGCTTCACTTCAGGTATACTGTATCCCTCTGACCTTCTTATTGACGATGAAACACAGAAATTGCATCGGAATTAAATAGAAAAGGCACAATGCCGACTTAAGTACAAGAAGACTGACTCTTATTACTGTCTATGTTATGAACCATTCCAGTGACACTAGTCATATATTCCGATGCGTCACTTCAGGTGTATTGCATCCCTTGTACCTTCTTATTGACTATGAGATACAGAAATTGCATCGGAATTAAATAGAAAAGGCACAATGCCGACTTAAGTACAAAAAGACTGACTCTTTTTGCTGACTATGTTTTGAACCATTCCTGTGACACTAGTCATATATTCCGATGCCTTACGTCAGGTTTACTGTATCCCTTGGACGTTCTTATTGACGATGAAACACAGAAATTGCATCGGAATTAAATACAAAAGGCACAATGCCGACTCAAATACAAGAAGACTGACTCTTCCCACTGTCCATGTTTTGAACCATACCTGTCACACTAGTTATACATTCCGATGCTTCACTTCAGGTTTACTGTATCCCTTGGACGTTCTTGTTGACGATGAAACACAGAAATTGCATCGGAATTAAATACAAAAGGCACAATGCCGACTTCAGTACAAGAAGACTGACACTTTGTACGTACCTATGTTTGAACCATTCCGGTGACACTAGTTATAGATTCCGATGTTTCACTTCAGGTTTACTGTATCCCTTGGACCTTCTTATTGACGATGAAACACAGAAATTGCATCGGAATTAAATAGAAACGGCACAATGACGACTTAAGTACAAGAAGAATGACTCTTCCTACTGTCTATGTTTTGAACCATTCCTGTGGCACTACTTATGGATTCCGATGCTTCACTTCAGGTTTACTGTATCCCTCTGACCTTCTTATTGACGATGAAACACAGAAATCGCATCGGAAATAGATACACAAGGCTCAATGCCGACTCAAGTAGAAGAAGAGTGACTCCTCCTACTGTCTATGTTTGAACGATTCCTGTGACTCTAGTTATACATTCCGATGCTATTCTTCAGGTTTACTGTATTCCTCTGACCTTCTTATTGACGATGAAACACAGAAATTGCATCGGAATTAAATAGAAAAGGCACAATGCCGACTTAAGTACAAGACGACTGACTCTTCTTACTGACTATGTTTGAACCATTACTGTGATACCACTTATAGATTCCGATGCTTCACTTCAGGTTTACTGTATCCCTATGACCTTCTTATTGACGATGAAACACAGAAATTGCAACGGAATTAAATACAAAAGTCACAATGCCGACTTAAGTACAAGAAGACTGACTCTTCTTACTGTCTATGTTATGAACCATTCCAGTGACACTAGTTATAGATTCCGATGCGTCACGTCAGGTGTACTGCATCCCTTGGACCTTCTTATTGACGATGAAACACAGAAATTGCATCGGAATTGAATAGAAGAGGCACAATGCGGACTTAAGTACAAGAAGACTGACTCTTTTTACTGACTATGTTTTGATCCATTCCTGTGACACTATTCATTGATTCTAATGCCACACTTAAGGTTTACTGTATCCCTTGGACGTTCCTATTGACGATGAAACACAGAAATTGCATCGGAATTAAATACAAAAGGCACAATGCCGACATAAGTACAAAGAGACTGACTCTTCCTACTGTCTATGTTTTGAACCATTCCTGTGACACTAGTTATATATTCCGATGCTTCACTTCAGGTTTACTGTATCCCATGGACCTTCTTATTGACGAGGAAACACAGTAATTGCATATGAATTAAATACAAAAGGCACAGTACCGACTCAAGTACAAGAAGACTGACTCTTCCTACTGTCTATGCTTTGAACCATTCCTGTGACACTAGTTATATATTCCGATGCTTCACTTCACGTTTACTGTATCCGTTCGACCTTCTTATAGACGATGAAACACAGAAATTGCATCGGAATTAAATACAAAAGGCACAATGCCGACTTAAGTACAAGAAGACTGACTCTTCCTAATGTCCATGTTTTGAACCATTCCTGTCACACTAGTTATACATTCCGATGCTTCACTTCAGGTTTACGGTATCCCTTGGACCTTCTTGTTGACGATGAAACACAGAAATTGCATCGGAATTAAATACAAAAGGCACAATGCCGACTTCAGTACAAGAAGACTGACTCTTTGTACATACCTATGTTTGAACCATTCCGGTGACACTAGTTATAGATTCCGATGTTTCACTTCAGGTTTACTGTATCCCTTGGACCTTCTTATTGACGATGAAACACAGAAATTGCATCGCAATTAAATAGAAAAGGCACAATGCCGACTTAAGTACAAGAAGAATGACTCTTTCTACTGTCTATGCTTTGAACCATTCCTGTGGCACTACTTATGGATTCCGATGCTTCACTTCAGGTTTACTGTATCCCTCTGACCTTCGTATTGACGATGAAACACAGATATCGCATCGGAAATAAATACAAAGGGCTCAATGCCGACTCAAGTAGGAGAAGAGTGACTCCTCCTACTGTCTATGTTTTGAACGATTCCTGTGACACTAGTTATACATTCCGATGCCATACTTCAGGTTTACTGTATTCCTCGGACCTTCTTATTGATGATGAAACACAGAAATTGCGTCGGAATTAAATACAAAAGGCACAATGCCGACTTAAGTACAAGAAGACTGACTCTTCTTACTGTCTATGTTATGAACCATTCCAGTGACACTAGTCATATATTCCGATGCGTCACTTCAGGTGTATTGCATCCCTTGTACCTTCTTATTGACTATGAAATACAGAAATTGCATCGGAATTAAATAGAAAAGGCACAATGCCGACTTAAGTACAAAAAGACTGACTCTTTTTACTGACTATGTTTTGAACCATTCCTGTGACACTAGTCATATATTCCGATGCCTTACTTCAGGTTTACTGTATCCCTTGGACGTTCTTATTGACGATGAAACACAGAAATTGCATCGGAATTAAATACAAAAGGCACAATGCCGACTCAAGTATAAGAAGACTGACTCTTCCCACTGTCCATGTTTTGAACCATACCTGTCACACTAGTTATACATTCCGATGCTTCACTTCAGGTTTACTGTATCCCTTGGCCGTTCTTATTGACGATGAAACACAGAAATTGCATCGGATTTAAATACAAAAGGCACAATGCCGACTTCAGAACAAGAAGACTGACTCTTTGTACGTACCCATGTTTGAACCATTCCGGTGACACTAGTTATAGATTCCGATGTTTCACTTCAGGTTTACTGTATCCCTTTGACCTTCTTATTGACGATGAAACACACAAATTGCATCGGAATTAAATAGAAAAGGCACAATGCCGACTTAAGTACAAGAAGAATGACTCTTCCTACTGTCTATGTTTTGAACCATTCCTGTGGCACTACTTATGGATTCCGATGCTTCACTTCAGGTTTACTGTATCCCTCTGACCTTCTTATTGACGATGAAACACAGAAATCGCATCGGAAATAGATACACAAGGCTCAATGCCGACTCAAGTAGAAGAAGAGTGACTCCTCCTACTGTCTATGTTTGAACGATTCCTGTGACACTAGTTATACATTCCGATGCTATTCTTCAGGTTTACTGTATTCCTCGGACCTTCTTATTGACGATGAAACACAGAAATCGCATCGGAAATAGATACAAAAGACTCAATGCCGACTCAAGTAGAAGAAGAGTGACTCCTCCTACTGTCTATGTTTGAACGATTCCTGTGACACTAGTTATACATTCCGATGCTATTCTTCAGGTTTACTGTATTCCTCCGACCTTCTTATTGACGATGAAACACAGAAATTGCATCGGAATTAAATAGAAAAGGCACAATGCCGACTTAAGTACAAGACGACTGACTCTTCTTACTGACTATGTTTGAACCATTACTGTGGTACCACTTATAGATTCCGATGCTTCACTTCAGGTTTACTGTATCCCTATGACCTTCTTATTGACGATGAAACACAGAAATTGCAACGGAATTAAATACAAAAGTCACAATGCCGACTTAAGTACAAGAAGACTGACTCTTCTTACTGTCTATGTTTTGAACCATTCCAGTGACACTAGTTATAGATTCCGATGCGTCACTTCAGGTGTACTGCATCCCTTGGACCTTCTTATTGACGATGAAACACAGAAATTGCATCGGAATTGAATAGAAGAGGCACAATGCCGACTTAAGTACAAGAAGACTGACTCTTTTTACTGACTATGTTTTGATCCATTCCTGTGACACTATTCATTGATTCTAATGCCACACTTCAGGTTTACTGTATCCCTTGGACGTTCCTATTGACGATGAAACACAGAAATTGCATCGGAATTAAATACAAAAGGCACAATGCCGACATAAGTACAGAGAGACTGACTCTTCCTACTGTCTATGTTTTGAACCATTCCTGTGACACTAGTTATAAATTCCGATGCTTCACTTCAGGTCTACTGTATCCCTTGGACCTTCTTATTGACGAGGAAACACAGAAATTGCATATGAATTAAATACAAAAGGCACAGTAGCGACTCAAGTACAAGAAGACTGACTCTTCCTACTGTCTATGCTTTGAACCATTACTGTGACACTAGTTATACATTCCGATGCTTCACTTCACGTTTACTGTATCCGTTCGACCTTCTTATAGACGATGAAACACAGAAATTGCATCGGAATTAAATACAAAAGGCACAATGCCGCCTTAAGTACAAGAAGACTGACTCTTCCTGATGTCCATGTTTTGAACCATTCCTGTCACACTAGTTATACATTCCGATGCTTCACTTCAGGTTTACGGTATCCCTTGGACCTTCTTGTTGACGATGAAACACAGAAATTGCATCGGAATTAAATACAAAAGGCACAATGCCGACTTCAGTACAAGAAGACTGACTCTTTGTACGTACCTATGTTTGAACCATTCCGTTGATACTAGTTATAGATTCCGATGTTTCACTTCAGGTTTACTGTATCCCTTGGACCTTCTTATTGACGATGAAACAGAGAAATTGCATCGCAATTAAATAGAAAAGGCACAATGACGACTTAAGTACAAGAAGAATGACTCTTTCTACTGTCTATGATTTGAACCATTCCTGTGGCACTACTTATGGATTCCGATGCTTCACTTCAGGTTTACTGTATCCCTCTGACCTTCGTATTGACGATGAAACACAGATATCGCATCGGAAATAAATACAAAAGGCTCAATGCCGACTCAAGTAGGAGAAGAGTGACTCCTCCTACTGTCTATGTTTTGAACGATTCCTGTGACACTAGTTATACATTCCGATGCCATACTTCAGGTTTAGTGTATTCCTCGGACCTTCTTATTGATGATGAAACACAGAAATTGCGTCGGAATTAAATAGAAAAGGCACAATGCCGACTTAAGTACAAGACGACTGACTCTTCTTACTGACTATGTTTGAAGCATTACTGTGATACCACTTATAGATTCCGATGCTTCTCTTCAGGTTTACTGTATCCCTCTGACCTTCTTATTGACGATGAAACACAGAAATTGCATCGGAATTAAATAGAAAAGGCGCAATGCCGACTTAAGTACAAGAAGACTGACTCTTCTTAATGTCTATGTTTTGAACCATTCCTGTGACACTAGTTATAGGTTCCGATGCGTCACTTCAGGTGTACTGTATCCCTTGGACCTTCTTATTAACGATGAAACACAGAAATTGCATCGGAATTAAATAGAAAAGGCACAGTGCCGACTTAAGTACAAGAGGACTGACCCTTTTTACTGACTGTGTTCTGAACCATTCCGGTGACACTATTCATTGATTCCGATGCCACGATTCAGGTTTACTGTATCCCTGGGACGTTCTTATTGACGATGAAGCACCGAAATTCCATCGGAATTATATACAAAAGGCACAATGCCGACTTAAGTACAAGAAGACTGACTCTTCCTAATGTCTATGCTTTGAACCATTCCTGTGACACGAGTTATACATTCCGATGCTTCACTTCAGGTTTACTGTATCCCTTGGACCTTCTTATTGACAATGAAACACAGAAATTGCATCGGAATTAAATAGAAAAGGCACAATGCCGACTCAAGTACAAGAAGACTGACTCATCCTACTGTCCATGTTTTTAACCATACCTGTCACACTAGTTATACATTCCGATGCTTCACTTCAGGTTTACTGTATCCCTTGGACCTTCTTATTGACGATGAAACCCAGAAATTGCTTCGGAATTAAATACAAAAGGCAAAATGCCGACTTCAGCACAAGAAGACTGACTCTTTGTACGTACCTATGTTTGAACCATTCCGGTGACACTAGTTATAGATTCCGATGTTTCACTTCTGGTTTACTGTATCCCTTGGACCTTCTTATTAACGATGAAACACAGATATTGCATCGGAATTAAATAGAAAATTCACAGTGCCGACTTAAGTACAAGAAGAATGACTCTTCCTACTGTCTATGTTTTGAACCATTCCTGAGGCACTACTTATGGATTCCGATGCTTCACTTCAGGTTTACTGTATCCCTCTGACCTTCATATTGACAATGAAACACAGAAATCGCTTCGGAAATAAATACGAAAGGCTCAATGCCGACTCAAGTAGAAGAAGACTGACTCTTCTTACTGTCTATGTTTTGAACCATTCCAGTGACACTAGTTATAGATTCCGATGCGTCACTTCAGGTGTGCTGCATCCCTTGGACCTTCTTATTGTCGATGAAACACAGAAATTGCATCGGAATTAAATACAAAAGGCACAATGCCAAAATAAGTACAAGAAGACTGAGTCTACTTACTGACTACGTTTTGAACCTATCCTGTGACTCTAGTTATAGATTCCGATGCTTCACTTCAGGTTTACTGTATCCCTTGGACCTTCTTATTGACGATGAAACACGGAAATTCCATCGGAATTAAATACGAAAGGCACAATGCCGACTTAAGTACAAGACGACTGACTCTTCTTACTGACTATGTTTAAACCATTACTGTGATACCACTTATAGATTCCGATGCTTCATTTCAGGTTTACTGTATCCCTCTGACCTTCTTATTGACGATGAAACACAGAAATTGCATCGGAATTAAATAGAAAAGGCACAATGCCGACTTAAGTACAAGAAGACTGACTCTTCTTACTGTCTATGATTTGAACCATTCTTGTGACACTAGTTATAGATTCCGATGTTTCACTTCAGGTGTACTGTATCCCTTGGACCTTCTTATTGACGATGAAACACAGAATTTGCGTCGGAATTAAATACAAAAGGCACAATGCCGACTTAAGTACAAGTAGACTGACTCTTCATACTGTCTATGTTTTGAACCATTCCTGTGACACTAGTTATAGATTCCGATGCTTCACTTCAGGTTTACTGTATCCCTCTGACCTTCGTATTGACGATGAAACACAGAAATTGCATCGGAATTAAATACAAAAGGCACGTTGCCGACTTAAGTACATGTAGACTGACTCTTCCTACTGTCTATGTTTTCAACCATTCCTGTGACACTAGTTATAGATTCCGATGATTCACTTCATGTGTACTGTATCCCTCTGACATTCTTATTGACGATGAAACACAGAAATTGCATCGGAATTAAATACAAAAGGCACAATGCCGACTTCAGTACAAGAAGACTGACTCTTTGTACTGACTATGTTTGAATCATTCCGGTGACACTAGTTATGGATTCCGATGTTTCACTTCAGGTTTACTGTATCCCTCTGACCTTCTTATTGACGATGAAGCACAAAAATTGCATCGGAATTAAATACAAAAGGCATAACGCCGACTTAAGTACATGTAGACTGACTCTTCCCACTGTCTATGATTTGAACCATTCCTGTGACACTAGTCATTCATTCCGATGCTATACTTCAGTTTTACTGTATTACTCTGACCTTCTTATTGACGATGAAACACAGAAATTGCATCGGAAATAAATAGAAAAGGCACACTGCCGACTTAAGTACAAGAAGACTGACTCTTCCTACTGTCTATGTTTTGAACCATTCCTGTGACACTAGTTATAGATTCCGATGCTTCACTTCAGGTTAACCGTATCCCTCTGACCTTCTTATTGACGATGAAACACAGAAATATCATTGGAATTAAATACAAAATGCACAATGCCGACTACAGTACAAGAAGACTGACTCTTTGTACTGACTATGTTTGAATCATTCCGGTGACACTAGTTATAGATTCCGATGTTTCACTTCAGGTTTACTGTATCCCTCTGACCTTCTTATTGACGATGAAACACAATAATTGCATTGGAATTAAATAGAAAAGGAACACTGCCGACTTAAGTACAAGAAGAATGACTCTTCCTACTGTCTATGTTTTGAACCATTCCTGTGACACTACTCATAGATTCCGATGCTTCACTTCAGGTTTACTGTATCCCTCTGACCTTCTTATTGACGATGAAACACAGAAATTGCATTGGAAATAAATACAAAAGGCTCAATGCCGACTCAAGTAGAAGAAGACTGACTCTTCCTACTGTCTATGATTAGAACGATTCCTGTGACACTGATTATCCATTCCGATGCTATCCTTCAGGTTAACTGTATTCCTCTGACCTTCTTATTGACGATGAAACACAGAAATGGCAACGGAATTAAATAGAAAAGGCACAATGCCGACTTAAGTACAAGAAGACTGACTCTTCTTACTGACTATGATTTGAACCATTTCTGTGACAATAGTTATAGATTCCGATGCTTCACTTCAGATTTACTGTATCCCTCTGACCTTCTTATTGACGATGAAACACAGAAATTGCATTGGAATTAAATATAAAAGGCACAATGCCGACTTAAGTACAAGAAGACTGACTCTTCTTAATGTCTATGTTATGAACCATTCCAGTGACACTAGTTATAGATTCCGATGCGTCACTTCGGATGTATTGCATCCCTTGGACCTTCTTATTGACGATGAAATACAGAAATTGCATCGGAATTAAATAGAAAAGGCACAATGCCGACTTAAGTACAAGAAGACTGACTCTTTTACTGACTATGTTTTGAACCATTCCTGTGACACTAGTCATATATTCCGATGCCTCACTTCAGGTTTACTGTTTCCCTTGGACGTTCTTATTGACGATGAAACTCAGAAATTGTATCGGAATTATATACAAAAGGCACAATGCCGACTTAAGTACAAGAAGACTGACTCTTCCTAATGTCTATGCTTTGAACCATTCCTGTGACACGAGTTATACATTCCGATGCTTCACTTCAGGTTTACTGTATCCCTTGGACCTTCTTATTGACAATGAAACACAGAAATTGCATCGGAATTAAATAGAAAAGGCACAATGCCGACTCAAGTACAAGAAGACTGACTCTTCCTACTGTCCATGTTTTGAACCATACCTGTCACACTAGTTATACATTCCGATGCTTCACTTCAGGTTTACTGTATCCCTTGGACCTTCTTATTGACGATGAAACCCAGAAATTGCTTCGGAATTAAATACAAAAGGCACAATGCCGACTTCAGCACAAGAAGACTGACTCTTTGTACGTACCTATGTTTGAACCATTCCGGTGACACTAGTTATAGATTCCGATGTTTCACTTCAGGTTTACTGTATCCCTTGGACCTTCTTATTGACGATGAAACACAGAAATTGCATCGGAATTAAATAGAAAAGGCACAGTGCCGACTTAAGTACAAGAAGAATGACTCTTCCTACTGTCTATGCTTTGAACCATTCCTGAGGCACTACTTATGGATTCCGATGCTTCACTTCAGGTTTACTGTATCCCTCTGACCTTCTTATTGACGATGAAACACAGAAATCGCGTCGGAAATAAATACAAAAGGCTCAATGCCGACTCAAGTAGAAGAAGACTGACTCTTCCTAATGTCTATGTTTTGAACGATTCCTGTGACACTAGTTATACATTCCGATGCTATACTTCAGGTTTACTGTATTCCTCTGACATTCTTACTGTCGATGAAACACAGAAATTGCATCGGAATTAAATACAAAAGGCACAATGCCGAAATAAGTACGAGAAGACTGAGTCTACTTACTGACTACGTTTTGAACCTATCCTGTGACACTAGTTATAGATTCCGATGCTTCACTTCAGGTTTACTGTATGCCTCTGACCTTCTTATTGATGATGAAACACAGAAATTGCATAGGAATTAAATACAAAAGGCACAATGCCGTCTTAAGTACAAGAAAACTGACTCATCCTACTGTCTATGCTTTGAACCATTCCTGTGGCACTAGTTATACAATCCGATGCTTCACTTCAGGTTTACTGGATCCCTTGGACCTTCTTATTGACGATGAAACACCGAAATTCCATCGGAATTAAATACGAAAGGCACAATGCCGACTTAAGTACAAGACGACTGACTCTTCTTACTGACTATGTTTGAACCATTACTGTGATACCACTTATAGATTCCGATGCTTCATTTCAGGTTTACTGTATCCCTCTGACCTTCTTATTGACGATGAAACACAGATATTGCATCGGAATTAAATAGAAAAGGCACAATGCCGACTTAAGTACAAGAAGACTTACTGTCTTTACTGACTGTGTTTTGAACCTTTCCTGTGACACTAGTCATATATTCCGATGCCTCACTTCAGGTTTACTGTATCCCTAGGACCTTCTTATTGACGATGAAACACAGTAATTGCATCGGAATTAAATACAAAAGGCACAATGCCGACTCAAGTACAACAAGACTGACTCTTCCTACTGTCCTTGCTTTGAACCATTCCTGTCACACTAGTTATACATTCCGATGCCTCACTTCAGGTTTACTGTATCCCTTGGACCTTCTTATTGACGATGAAACACAGAAATTGCATCGGAATTAAATACAAAAGGCACAATGCCGACTTCAGTACAAGAAGACTGACTCTTTGTTCTGACTATGTTTGAATCATTCCGGTGACACTAGTAATAGATTCCGATGTTTCACTTCAGGTTTACTGTTTCATTCTGACCTTCTTATTGACGATGAAACACAAAAATTGCATCGGAATTAAATACAAAAGGCACAATGCCGACCTAAGTACATGTAGACTGACTCTTCCCACTGTCTATGATTTGAACCATTCCTGTGACACTAGTTATAGATTCTGATCATTCACTTCAGGTTTACTGTATCCCTCTGACCGTCTTATTGACGATGAAACACAGAAATTGCACGGAATTAAATAGAAAATGAACAATGCCGACTTAAGTACAATAAGAATGACTCTTCCTACTGTCTATGTTTTAACCATTCCTGTGACACTACTTATAGATTCCGATTCTTCACTTCAGGTTTACTGTATCCCTCTGACCTTCTTTTTGACGATGAAACACAGAAATTGCATCGGAAATAAATACAAAAGTTTCAATGCCGACTCAAGTAGAAGAAGACTAACTCTTCCTACTGTCTATGATTAGAACGATTCCTGTGACACTGATTATACATTCCGATGCTATCCTTCAGTTTTACTGTATTCCTCTGACCTTCTTATTGACGATGAAACACAGAATAAGCATCGGAATTAAATAGAAAAGGCACAATGCCGACTTAAGTACAAGAAGACTGACTCTTGTTACTGACTATGTTTTGAACCATTTCTGTGACACTAGTTATAGATTCCGATGCTTCACTTCAGGTTTACTGTATCCCTCTGACTTTCTTATTGACGATGAAACACAGAAATTGCATCGGAATTAAATAGAAAAGGCACAATGCCGACTCAAGTACAAGAAGACTGACTCTTCCTACTGTCCATGTTTTGAACCATTCCTGTAACACTAGTTATACATTCCGATGCCTCACTTCAGGTTTACTGTATCCTTTGGACTTTCTTAATGACGATGAAACACAGAAATTGCATCGGAATTAAATACAAAAGGCACAATGCCACCTTCGGTACAAGAAGACTGACTCTTTGTACTGACTATGTTTAAACCATTCCGGTGACACTAGTTATAGATTCCGATGTTTCACTTCAGGTTTACTGTATCCCTCTGACCTTCTTATTGACGATGAAGCACAAAAATTGCATCGGAATTAAATACAAAAGGCACAATGCCGACTTATGTACATGTAGACTGACTCTTCCCACTGTCTATGATTTGAACCATTCCTGTGACACTAGTTATAGATTCAGATGATTCACTTCAGGTTTACTGTCTCCCTCTGACCGTCTTATTGACGATGAAACACAGAAATTGCATCGGAATTAAATAGAAAATGCACAATGCCGACATCAGTACAAGAAGAATGACTCTTCCTACTGTCTATGTTTTGAACCATTCCTGTGACACTACTTATAGATTCCGATGCTTCACTTCAGGTTTACTGTATCCCTCTGACCTTGTTGATGACGATGAAACACAGAAATTGCATCGGAAATAAATACAAAAGGCTCAATGCCGACTCAAGTAGAAGAAGACTGACTCTTGCTACTGTCTATGATTTGAACGATTCCTGTGACACTAGTCATTCATTCCGATGCTATTCTTCAGGTTTACTGTATTCCTCTGACCTTCTTATTGACGATGAAACACTGAAATTGCATCGGAATTAAATAGAAAAGGCACACTGCCGACTTAAGTACAAGAAGACTGACTCTTGCTACTGTCTATGATTTGAACGATTCCTGTGACACTAGTCATTCATTCCGATGCTATTCGTCAGGTTTACTGTATTCCTCTGACCTTCTTATTGACGATGAAACACAGAAATTGCATCGGAATTAAATAGAAAAGGCACACTGCCGACTTAAGTACAAGAAGACTGACTCTTTCTACTGTCTATGTTTTGAACCATTCCTGTGACACTAGTTATAGATTCCGATGCTTCACTTCAGGTTAACTGTATCCCTCTGACCTTCTTATTGACGATGAAACATAGAAATTGCATCGCAATTAAATACAAAAGGCACAATGCCGAAATAAGTACAAGAAGACTGAATCTACTTACTGACTACGTTTTGAACCTATCCTGTGACACTAGTTATAGATTCCGATGCTTCACTTCAGGTTTACTGTATCCCTCTGACCTTCTTATTGATGATGAAACACAGAAATTGCATCGGAATTAAATACAAAAGGCACAATGCCGACTTAAGTACAAGAAGACTGACTCATCCTACTGTCTATGTTTTGAAACATTCCTGTGGCACTAGTTATACAATCCGATGCTTCACTTCAGGTTTACTGGATCCCTTGGACATTCTTATTGACGATGAAACACAAAAATTGCATCGGAATTAAATACAAAAGGCACAATGCCGACCTAAGTACATGTAGACTGACTCTTCTTACTGTCTATGATTTGAACCATTCTTGTGACACTAGTTATAGATTCCGATGTTTCACTTCAGGTCTACTGTATCCCTTGGACCTTCTTATTGACGATGAAACACAGAAATTGCGTCGGAATTAAATAAAAAAGGCACAATGCCGACTTAAGTACAAGTAGACTGACTCTTCTTACTGTCTATTTCTGAACCATTCCTGTGACACTAGATATAGATTCTGATGCTTCACTTCAGGTTAGCTGTATCCCTCTGACCTTCGTAATGACGATGAAACACAGAAATTGCATCGGAATTAAATACAAAAGGCACGATGCCGACTTAAGTACATGTAGACTGACTCTTCCTACTGTCTATGTTTTCAACCATTCCTGTGACACTAGTTATGGATTCCGATGATTCACTTCATGTGTACTGAATCCCTCTGACCTTCTTATTGACGATGAAACACAGAAATTGCATCGGAATTAAATACAAAAGGCACAATGCCGACTTCAGTACAAGAAGACTGACTCTTTGTACTGACTATGTTTGAATCATTCCGGTGACACTAGTTATAGATTCCGATGTTTCACTTCAGGTTTACTGTATCCCTCTGACCTTCTTATTGACGATGAAACACAAAAATTGCATCGGAATTAAATACAAAAGGCACAATGCCGACCTAAGTACATGTAGACTGACTCTTCCCACTGTCTATGATTTGAACCATTCCTGTGACACTAGTTATAGATTCCGATCATTCACTTCAGGTTTACTGTATCCCTCTGACCGTCTTATTGACGATGAGACACAGAAATTGCATCGGAATTAAATAGAAAATGCACAATGCCGACTTAAGTACAAGAAGAATGACCCTTCCTACTGTCTATGTTTTGAACCATTCCTGTGACACTACTTATAGATTCCGATGCTTCACTTCAGGTTTACTGTATCCCTCTGACCTTCTTAGTGACGATGAATACAGAAATTGCATCGGAAATAAATACAAAAGGCTCAATGCCGACTCAAGTAGAAGAAGACTGACTCTTCCTACTGTCTATGATTAGAACGATTCCTGTGACACTGATTATACATTCCTATGCTATCCTTCAGGTTTACTGTATTCCTCTGACCTTCTTATTGACGATGAAACACAGAAATTGCATCGGAATTAAATATAAAATGCACAATGCCGACTTAAGTACAAGAAGACTGACTCTTCTTTCTGACTATGTTTTGAACCATTTCTGTGACACTACTTATAGATTCCGATGCTTCCCTTCAGGTTTACTGTATCCCTCTGACTTTCTTATTGACGATGAAACACAGAAATTGTATCGGAATTAAATAGAAAAGGCACAATGCCGACTCAAGTACAAGAAGACTGACTCTTCCTACTGTCCATGTTTTGAACCATTCCTGTCACACTAGTCATACATTCCGATGCCTCACTTCAGGTGTACTGTATCCCTTTGACTTTCTTATTGACGATGAAACACAGAAATTGCATCGGAATTAAATAGAAAAGGCACAATGCCACCTTCAGTACAAGAAGACTGACTCTTTGTACTGACTATGTTTGAACCATTCCGGTGACACTAGTTATGGATTCCGATGTTTCACTTCAGGTTTGCTGTATCCCTCTGACCTTCTTATTGACGATGAAGCACAAAAATTGCATCGGAATTAAATACAAAAGGCACAATGCCGACTTAAGTACATGTAGACTGACTCTTCCCAATGTCTATGATTTGAACCATTCCTGCGACACTAGTCATTCATTCCGATGCTATACTTCAGGTTTACTGTATTCCTCTGACCTTTTTATTGACGATGAAACACAGAAATTGCATCGGAATTAAATAGAAAAGGCACACTTCCGACTTAAGTACAAGAAGACTGACTCATCCTACTGTCAATGTTTTGAACCATTCCTGTGACACTAGTTATAGATTCCGATGCTTCACTTCAGGTTAACTGTATCCCTCTGACCTTCTTATTGACGATGAAACACAGAAATTGCATCGAAATTACATACAACAAGCACAATGCCGATTTAAGTACAAGAGGACTGACTCTTCTTACTGTGTATGTTTTGAAACATTCCTGTGACACTAGTTATAGATTCCGATGCTTCACTTCAGGTTTACTGTATCCCTTGGACCTTCTTATTGACGACGAAACACAGAAATTGCATCGGAATTAGATACAACAAGCACAATGCCGATTTAAGTACAAGAGGACTGACTCTTCTTACTGTGTATGTTTTGAAACATTCTGTGACACTAGTTATACATTCCGATGCTTCACTTCAGGTTTACTGTATCCCTTGGACCTTCTTATTGACGACGAAACACAGAAATTGCATCGGAATTAAATAGAAAAGGCACAATGCCGACTTAAGTACAAGAAGACTGACCCTTCCTATCGTCTATGTTTTGAACCATTCCTGTGACACTAGTTATAGATTTGGATGCTTCACTTCAGGTTTACTGTATCACTCTGACCTTCTTCTTATTTACGATGAAACACAGAAATTGCTCGGAATTAAATAGAAAAGGCACAATGCCGAATTAAGTACAAGAAGACTGACTTTTCTTACTCTCTATGTTTCGAACAATTCCTGTGACACTAGTTATAGATTCCGATGCTTCACTTCCGGTTTACTGTATCCCTTTGACCTTCCTATTGAAGATGAGACACAGAAATTGCATCGGAAATAAATAGAAAAGGCACAATGCCGACTTAAGTACAAGAAGGCTGACTCTTCTTACTGTCAATTTTTTAACCATTCCTGTGACACTAGTTATAGATTCCGATGCTACACTTCAGGCATACTTTATCCCTCTGACCTTCTTATTGACGATGAAACACAGAAATTGCATCGGTATTAAGTAGAAAAGGCACAATGTTGACTTAAGTATAAGAAGACTGACTCTTCTTACTGTCTATGATTTGAACCATTCTTGTGACACTAGTTATAGATTCCGATGTTTCACTTCAGGTGTACTGTATCCCTTGGACCTTCGTATTGACAATGAAACACAGAAATTGCGTCAGAACTAAATACAAAAGGCACAATGCCGACTTAAGTACAAGTAGACTGACTCTTCTTACTGTCTATGTTTGAACCATTCCTGTGACACTAGTTATAGATTCTGATGCTTCATTTCGGGTTAGCTGTATCCCTCTGACCTTCGTATTGACGATGAAACACAGAAATTGCATCGGAATTAAATACAAAAGGCACGATGCCGACTTAAGTACATGTAGACTGACTCATCCTACTGTCTATGTTTCCGACCATTCCTGTGACACTAGTTAGAGATTCCGATGATTCACTTCATCTGTACTGTATCCCTTTGACCTTCTTATTGACGATGAAACACAGAAATTGCATCGGAATTAAATACAAAAGGCACAATGCCGACTTCAGTACAAGAAGACTGACTCTTTGTACTGACTATGTTTGAATCATTCCGGTGACACTAGTTATAGATTCCGATGTTTCACTTCAGGTTTGCTGTATCCCTCTGACCTTCTTATTGACGATGAAACACAAAAATTGCATCGGAATTGAATACAAAAGGCAGAATGCCCACCTAAGTACATGTAGACTGACTCTTCCCACTGTCTATGATTTGAACCATTCCTGTGACACTAGTTATAGATTCCGATCATTCACTTCAGGTTTACTGTATCCCTCTGACCGTCTTATTAACGATGAAACACAGAAATTGCATCGGAATTAAATACAAAATGCACAATGCCGACTTAAGTACAAGAAGAATGACTCTTCCTACTGTCTATGTTTTGAACCATTCCTGTGACACTACTTATAGATTCCGATGCTTCACTTCAGGTTTACTGTATCCCTCTGACCTTCTTATTGACGATGAAACACAGAAATTGCATCGGAAATAAATACAAAAGGCTCAATGCCGACTCAAGTAGAAGAAGACTGACTCTTCCTACTGTCTATGATTACAACGATTCCTGTGACACTGATTATACATTCCGATGCAGTCCTTCAGGTTTACTGTATTCCTCTGACCTTCTTATTTACAATGAAACACAGAAATTGCATCGGAATTAAATAGAAAAGGCACAATGCCGACTTAAGTACAAGAAGACTGACTCTTCTTACTGACTATGTTTTGAACCATTTCTGTGACACTAGTTATAGATTCCTTTGCTTCACTTCAGGTTTACTGTATCCCTCTGACTTTCTTATTGACGATGAAACACAGAAATTGCATCGGAATTAAATAGAAAAGGCACAATGCCGACTCAAGTACAAGAAGACTGACTCTTCCTACTGTCCATGTTTTGAACCATTCCTGTCACACTAGTTATACATTCCGATGCCTCACTTCTGGTGTACTGTATCCCTTGGACTTTCTTATTGACGATGAAACACAGTAATTGCATCGGAATTAAATACAAAAGGCACAATGCCACCTTCAGTTCAAGATGACTGACTCTTTGTACTGACTATGTTTGAACCATTCCGGTGACACTAGTTTTGGATTCCGATGTTTCACTTCGGGTTTACTGTATCCCTCTGACCTTCTTATTGACGATGAAGCACAAAAATTGCATCGGAATTAAATACAAAAGGCACAATGCCGACTTAAGCACATGTAGACTGACTCTTCCCACTGTCTATGATTTGAACCATTCCTGTGACACTAGTCATTCATTCCGATGCTATACTTCAGGTTTACTGTATTCCTCTGACCTTCTTATTGACGATGAAACACAGAAATTGCATCGGAATTAAATAGAAAAGGCACACTGCCGACTTAAGTACAAGAAGACTGACTCTTCCTACTGTCAATGTTTTGAACCATTCCTGTGACACTAGTCATAGATTCCGATGCTTCACTTCAGGTTAACTGTATCCCTCTGACCTTCTTATTGACGATGAAACACAGAAATTGCATCGGAATTAGATACAACAAGCACAATGCCGATTTAAGTACAAGTGGACTGACTCTTCTTACTGTGTATGTTTTGAAACATTCCTGTGACACTAGTTATAGATTCAGATGCTTCACTTCAGGTTTACTGTATCCCTTGGACCTTCTTATGGACGACGAAACACAGAAATTGCATCGGAATTAGATACAACAAGCACAATGCCGATTTAAGTACAAGAGGACTGACTCTTCTTACTGTGAATGTTTTGAAACATTCCTGTGACACTAGTTATAGATTCCGATGCTTCACTTCAGGTTTACTGTATCCCTTGGACCTTCTTATTGACGACGAAACACAGAAATTGCATCGGAATTAAATAGAAAAGGCACAATGCCGACTTAAGTACAAGACGACTGACCCTTCATATCGTCTATGTTTTGAACCATTCCTGTGACACTAGTTATAGATTTGGATGCTTCACTTCAGGTTTACTGTATCACTCTGACCTTCTTCTTATTTACGACGAAACACAGAAATTGCATCGGAATTAAATAGAAAAGGCACAATGCCGAATTAAGTACAAGAAGACTGACTTTTCTTACTCTCTATGTTTCGAACCATTCCTGTGACACTAGTTATAGATTCCGATGCTTCACTTCAGGTGTACTGTATCCCTCTGACCTTCCTATTGAAGATGAGACACAGAAATTGCATCGCAAATTAATAGAAAAGGCACAATGCCGACTTAAGTACAAGAAGGCTGACTCTTTTTACTGTCAATATTTTAACCATTCATGTGACACTAGTTATAGATTCCGATGCTACACTTCAGGTATACTTTATCCCTCTGACCTTCTTATTGACGATGAAACACAGAAATTGCATCGGAATTAAGTAGAAAAGGCACAATATTGACTTAAGTATAAGAAGACTGACTCTTCTTACTGTCAATGATTTGAACCATTCTTGTGACACTAGTTATAGATTCCGATGTTTCACTTCAGGTGTACTGTATCCCTTGGACCTTCTTATTGACGATGAAACACAGAAATTGCGTCGGAAATAAATACAAAAGGCTCAATGCCGACTCAAGTAGAAGAAGACTGACTCTTCCTAATGTCTATGTTTTGAACGATTCCTGTGACACTAGTTATACATTCCGATGCTATACTTCAGGTTTACTGTATTCCTCTGACATTCTTATTGTCGATGAAACACAGAAATTGCATCGGAATTAAATACAAAAGGCACAATGCCAAAATAAGTACGAGAAGACTGAGTCTACTTACTGACTACGTTTTGAACCTATCCTGTGACACTAGTTATAGTTTCCGATGCTTCACTTCAGGTTTACTGTATCCCTCTGACCTTCTTATTGATGATGAAACACAGAAATTGCATAGGAATTAAATACAAAAGGCACAATGCCGTCTTAAGTACAAGAAAAATGACTCATCCTACTGTCTATGCTTTGAACCATTCCTGTGGCACTAGTTATACAATCCGATGCTTCACTTCAGGTTTACTGGATCCCTTGGACCTTCTTATTGACGATGAAACACCGAAATTCCATCGGAATTAAATACGAAAGGCACAATGCCGACTTAAGTACAAGACGACTGAATCTTCTTACTGACTATGTTTGAACCATTACTGTGATACCACTTACAGATTCCAATGCTTCATTTCAGGTTTACTGTATCCCTCTGACCTTCTTATTGACGATGAAACACAGATATTGCATCGGAATTAAATAGAAAAGGCACAATGCCGACTTAAGTACAAGAGGACTTACTGTCTTTACTGACTGTGTTTTGAACCTTTCCTGTGACACTAGTCATATATTCCGATGCCTCACTTCAGGTTTACTGTATCCCTAGGACCTTCTTATTGACGATGAAACACAGTAATTGCATCGGAATTAAATACAAAAGGCACAATGCCGACTCAAGTACAACAAGACTGACTCTTCCTACTGTCCATGCTTTGAACCATTCCTGTCACACTAGTTATACATACCGATGACTCACTTCAGGTTTACTGTATCCCTTGGACCTTCTTATTGACGATGAAACACAGAAATTGCATCGGAAATAAATACAAAAGGCACAATGCCGACTTCAGTACAAGAAGACTGACTCTTTGTTCTGACTATGTTTGAATCATTCCGGTGACACTAGTAATAGATTCCGATGTTTCACTTCAGGTTTACTGTTTCATTCTGACCTTCTTATTGACGATGAAACACAAAAATTGCATCGGAATTAAATACAAAAGGCACAATGCCGACCTAAGTACATGTAGACTGACTCTTCCCACTGTCTATGATTTGAACCATTCCTGTGACACTAGTTATAGATTCTGATCATTCACTTCACGTTTACTGTATCCCTCTGACCGCCTTATTGACGATGAAACACAGAAATTGCACGGAATTAAATAGAAAATGAACAATGCCGACTTAAGTACAATAAGAATGACTCTTCCTACTGTCTATGTTTTGAACCATTCCTGTGACACTACTTATAGATTCCGATTCTTCACTTCAGGTTTACTGTATCCCTCTGACCTTCTTTTTGACGATGAAACACAGAAATTGCATCGGAAATAAATACAAAAGTTTCAATGCCGACTCAAGTAGAAGAAGACTAACTCTTCCTACTGTCTATGATTAGAACGATTCCTGTGACACTGATTATACATTCCGATGCTATCCTTCAGGTTTACTGTATTCCTCTGACCTTCTTATTGACGATGAAACACAGAAATAGCATCGGAATTAAATAGAAAAGGCACAATGCCGACTTAAGTACAAGAAGACTGACTCTTGTTACTGACTATGTTTTGAACCATTTCTGTGACACTAGTTATAGATTCCGATGCTTCACTTCAGGTTTACTGTATCCCTCTGACTTTCTTATTGACGATGAAACACAGAAATTGCATCGGAATTAAATAGAAAAGGCACAATGCCGACTCAAGTACAAGAAGACTGACTCTTCCTACTGTCCATGTTTTGAACCATTCCTGTAACACTAGTTATACATTCCGATGCCTCACTTCAGGTTTACTGTATCCTTTGGACTTTCTTAATGACGATGAAACACAGAAATTGCATCGGAATTAAATACAAAAGGCACAATGCCACCTTCAGTACAAGAAGACTGACTCTTTGTACTGACTATGTTTAAACCATTCCGGTGACACTAGTTATAGATTCCGATGTTTCACTTCAGGTTTACTGTATCCCTCTGACCTTCTTATTGACGATGAAGCACAAAAATTGCATCAGAATTAAATACAAAAGGCACAATGCCGACTTATGTACCTGTAGACTGACTCTTCCCACTGTCTATGATTTGAACCATTCCTGTGACACTAGTTATAGATTCAGGTTATTCACTTCAGGTTTACTGTCTCCCTCTGACCGTCTTATTGACGATGAAACACAGAAATTGCATCGGAATTAAATAGAAAATGCACAATGCCGACATCAGTACAAGAAGAATGACTCTTCCTACTGTCTATGTTTTGAACCATTCCTGTGACACTACTTATAGATTCCGATGCTTCACTTCAGGTTTACTGTATCCCTCTGACCTTGTTGATGACGATGAAACACAGAAATTGCATCGGAAATAAATACAAAAGGCTCAATGCCGACTCAGGTAGAAGAAGACTGACTCTTGCTACTGTCTATGATTTGAACGATTCCTGTGACACTAGTCATTGATTCCGATGCTATTCTTCAGGTTTACTGTATTCCTCTGACCTGCTTATTGACGATGAAACACAGAAATTGCATCGGAATTAAATAGAAAAGGCACACTGCCGACTTAAGTACAAGAAGACTGACTCTTGCTACTGTCTATGATTTGAACGATTCCTGTGACACTAGTCATTCATTCCGATGCTATTCTTCAGGTTTACTGTATTCCTTTGACCTTCGTATTGACGATGAAACACAGAAATTGCATCGGAATTAAATAGAAAAGGCACACTGCCGACATAAGTACAAGAAGACTGACTCTTTCTACTGTCTATGTTTTGAACCATTCCTGTGACACTAGTTATAGATTCCGATGCTTCACTTCAGGTTAACTGTATCCCTCTGACCTTCTTATTGACGATGAAACATAGAAATTGCATCGGAATTAAATACAAAAGGCACAATACCGACTCAGCTACAAGAAGACTGACTCTTCCTACTGTCTATGCTTTGAACCATTCCTGTCACACTAGTTATACATTCCGATGCTTCACTTCAGGTTTACTGTTTCCCTTGGACCTTCTTATTGTTGATGAAACACAGAAATTGCATCGGAATGAAATACAAAAGGCACAATGGCGACTTAAGTACAAGAAGACTGACTCTTCTTACTGTCTATGTTTTGAACCATTCCTGTGACACTAGTTATACATTACGATGCTTCACTTCAGGTTTAATGTGTCCCTTGGACCCTCTTATTGTCGATGAAACACAGAAATTGCATCGGAATTAAATACAAAAGACACAATGCCGAAATAAGTACAAGAAGACTGAATCTACTTACTGACTACGTTTTGAACCTATCCTGTGACACTAGTTATAGATTCCGATGCTTCACTTCAGGTTTACTGTATCCCTCTGACCTTCTTATTGATGATGAAACACAGAAATTGCATCGGAATTAAATACAAAAGGCACAATGCCGACTTAAGTACAAGAAGACTGACTCATCCTACTGTCTATGTTTTGAAACATTCCTGTGGCACTAGTTATACAATCCGATGCTTCACTTCAGGTTTACTGGATCCCTTGGACATTCTTATTGACGATGAAACACAAAAATTGCATCGGAATTAAATACAAAAGGCACAATGCCGACCAAAGTACATGTAGACTGACTCTTCTTACTGTCTATGATTTGAACCATTCTTGTGACACTAGTTATAGATTCCGATGTTTCACTTCAGGTCTACTGTATCCCTTGGACCTTCTTATTGACGATGAAACACAGAAATTGCGTCGGAATTAAATAAAAAAGGCACAATGCCGACTTAAGTACAAGTAGACTGACTCTTCTTACTGTCTATTTCTGAACCATTCCTGCGACACTAGATATAGATTCTGATGCTTCACTTCAGGTTAGCTGTATCCCTCTGACCTTCGTAATGACGATGAAACACAGAAATTGCATCGGAATTAAATACAAAAGGCACGATGCCGACTTAAGTACATGTAGACTGACTCTTCCTACTGTCTATGTTTTCAACCATTCCTGTGACACTAGTTATAGATTCCGATGATTCACTTCATTTGTACTGTATCCCTCTGACCTTCTTATTGACGATGAAACACAGAAATTGCATCGGAATTAAATACAAAAGGCACAATGCCGACTTCAGTACAAGAAGACTGACTCTTTGTACTGACTATGTTTGAATCATTCCGGTGACACTAGTTATAGATTCCGATGTTTCACTTCAGGTTTACTGTATCCCTCTGACCTTCTTATTGACGATGAAACACAAAAATTGCATCGGAATTAAATACAAAAGGCACAATGCCGACCTAAGTACATGTAGACTGACTCTTCCCACTGTCTATGATTTGAACCATTCATGTGACACTAGTCATTGCTTCCGACGCCACACTTCAGGTTTACTGTATCCCTTGGACGTTCTTATTGACGATGAAACACAGAAATTGCTTCGGAATTAAATACAAAAGGCACAATGCCGACTTAAGTACAAGAAGACTGACTCTTCCTACTGTCTATGTTTTGAACCATTCCTGTGACTCTAGTTATACATTCCGATGCTTCACTTCACGTTTACTGTATCCGTTCGACCTTCTTATTGACGATGAAACACAGAAATTGCATCGGAATTAAATACAAAAGGCACAATGCCGACTTCAGTACAAGAAGACTGACTCTTTGTACTGACTATGTTTGAATCATTCCGGTGACACTAGTTATAGATTCCGATCAGTCACTTCAGGTTTACTGTATCCCTCTGACCGTCTTATTGACGATGAAACACAGAAATTGCATCGGAATTAAATAGAAAATGCACAATGCCGACTTAAGTACAAGAAGAATGACCCTTCCTACTGTCTATGTTTTGAACCATTCCTGTGACACTACTTATAGATTCCGATGCTTCACTTCAGGTATACTGTATCCCTCTGACCTTCTTAGTGACGATGAATACAGAAATTGCATCGGAAATAAATACAAAAGGCTCAATGCCGACTCAAGTAGAAGAAGACTGACTCTTCCTACTGTCTATGATTAGAACGATTCCTGTGACCCTGATTATACATTCCTATGCTATCCTTCAGGTTTACTGTAATCCTCTGACCTTCTTATTGACGATGAAACACAGAAATTGCATCGGAATTAAATATAAAATGCACAATGCCGACTTAAGTACAAGAAGACTGACTCTTCTTACTGACTATGTTTTGAACCATTTCTGTGACACTACTTATAGATTCCGATGCTTCCCTTCAGGTTTACTGTATCCCTCTGACTTTCTTATTGACGTTGAAACACAGAAATTGCATCGGAATTAAATAGAAAAGGCACAATGCCGACTCAAGTACAAGAAGACTGACTCTTCCTACTGTCCATGTTTTGAACCATTCCTGTCACACTAGTCATACATTCCGATGCCTCACTTCAGGTGTACTGTATCCCTTTGACTTTCTTATTGACGATGAAACACAGACATTGCATCGGAATTAAATACAAAAGGCACAATGCCACCTTCAGTACAAGAAGACTGACTCTTTGTACTGACTATGTTTGAACCATTCCGGTGACACTAGTTATGGATTCCGATGTTTCACTTCAGGTTTGCTGTATCCCTCTGACCTTCTTATTGACGATGAAGCACAAAAATTGCATCGGAATTAAATACAAAAGGCACAATGCCGACTTAAGTACATGTAGACTGACTCTTCCCAATGTCTATGATTTGAACCATTCCTGCGACACTAGTCATTCATTCCGATGCTATACTTCAGGTTTACTGTATTCCTCTGACCTTTTTATTGACGATGAAACACAGATATTGCATCGGAATTAAATAGAAAAGGCACACTTCCGACTTAAGTACAAGAAGACTGACTCATCCTACTGTCAATGTTTTGAACCATTCCTGTGACACTAGTTATAGATTCCGATGCTTCACTTCAGGTTAACTGTATCCCTCTGACCTTCTTATTGACGATGAAACACAGAAATTGCATCGGAATTAGATACAACAAGCACAATGCCGATTTAAGTACAAGAGGACTGACTCTTCTTACTGTGTATGATTTGAAACATTCCTGTGACACTAGTTATAGATTCCGATGCTTCACTTCAGGTTTACTGTATCCCTTGGACCTTCGTATTGACGACGAAACACAGAAATTGCATCGGAATTAGATACAACAAGCACAATGCCGATTTAAGTACAAGAGGACTGACTCTTCTTACTGTGTATGTTTTGAAACATTCTGTGACACTAGTTATACATTCCGATGCTTCACTTCAGGTTTACTGTATCCCTTGGACCTTCTTATTGACGACGAAACACAGAAATTGCATCGGAATTAAATAGAAAAGGCACAATGCCGACTTAAGTACAAGAAGACTGACCCTTCCTATCGTCTATGTTTTGAACCATTCCTGTGACACTAGTTATAGATTTGGATGCTTCACTTCAGGTTTACTGTATCACTCTGACCTTCTTCTTATTTACGATGAAACACAGAAATTGCTCGGAATTAAATAGAAAAGGCACAATGCCGAATTAAGTACAAGAAGACTGACTTTTCTTACTCTCTATGTTTCGAACCATTCCTGTGACACTAGTTATAGATTCCGATGCTTCACTTCAGGTTTACTGTATCCCTTTGACCTTCCTATTGAAGATGAGACACAGAAATTGCATCGGAAATAAATAGAAAAGGCACAATGCCGACTTAAGTACAAGAAGGCTGACTCTTCTTACTGTCAATTTTTTAACCATTCCTGTGACACTAGTTATAGATTCCGATGCTACACTTCAGGCATACTTTTATCCCTCTGACCTTCTTATTGACGATGAAACACAGAAATGGCATCGGAATTAAGTAGAAAAGGCACAATGTTGACTTAAGTATAAGAGACTGACTCTTCTTACTGTCTATGATTTGAACCATTCTTGTGACACTAGTTATAGATTCCGATGTTTCACTTCAGGTGTACTGTATCCCTTGGACCTTCGTATTGACAATGAAACACAGAAATTGCGTCAGAACTAAATACAAAAGGCACAATGCCGACATAAGTACAAGTAGACTGACTCTTCTTACTGTCTATGTTTGAACCATTCCTGTGACACTAGTTATAGATTCTGATGCTTCATTTTGGTGTTAGCTGTATCCCTCTGACCTTCGTATTGACGATGAAACACAGAAATTGCATCGGAATTAAATACAAAAGGGCACGATGCCGACTTAAGTACATGTAGACTGACTCATCCTACTGTCTATGTTTCCGACCATTCCTGTGACACTAGTTAGAGATTCCGATGATTCACTTCATGGTGTACTGTATCCCTTTTGACCTTCTTATTGACGATGAAACACAGAAATTGCATCGGAATTAAATACAAAAGGCACAATGCCGACTTCAGTACAAGAAGACTGACTCTTTGTACTGACTATGTTTGAATCATTCCGGTTGACACTAGTTATAGATTCCGATGTTTCACTTCAGGTTTACTGTATCCCTCTGACCTTCTTATTGACGATGAAACACAAAAATTGCATCGGAATTGAATACAAAAGGCAGAATGCCCACCTAAGTACATGTAGACTGACTCTTCCCACTGTCTATGATTTGAACCATTCCTGTGACACTAGTTATAGATTCCGATCATTCACTTCAGGTTTACTGTATCCCTCTGACCGTCTTATTGACGATGAAACACAGAAATTGCGTCGGAATTAAATACATAATGCACAATGCCGACTTAAGTACAAGAAGAATGACTCTTCCTACTGTCTATGTTTTGAACCATTCCTGTGACACTACTTATAGATTCCGATGCATCACTTCAGGTTTACTGTATCCCTCTGACCTTCTTATTGACGATGAAACACAGAAATTGCATCGGAAATAAATACAAAAGGCTCAATGCCGACTCAAGTAGAAGAAGACTGACTCTTCCTACTGTCTATGATTACAACGATTCCTGTGACACTGATTATACATTCCGATGCAATCCCTCAGGTTTACTGTATTCCTCTGACCTTCTTATTTACGATGAAACACAGAAATTGCATCGGAATTAAATAGAAAAGGCACAATGCCGACTTAAGTACAAGAAGACTGACTCTTCTTACTGACTATGTTTTGAACCATTTCTGTGACACTAGTTATAGATTCCTTTGCTTCACTTCAGGTTTACTGTATCCCTCTGACTTTCTTATTGACGATGAAACACAGAAATTGCATCGGAATTAAATAGAAAAGGCACAATGCCGACTCAAGTACAAGAAGACTGACTCTTCCTACTGTCCATGTTTTGAACCATTCCTGTCACACTAGTTATACATTCCGATGCCTCACTTCTGGTGTACTGTATCGCTTGGACTTTCTTATTGACGATGAAACACAGTAATTGCATCGGAATTAAATACAAAAGGCACAATGCCACCTTCAGTTCAAGATGACTGACTCTTTGTACTGACTATGTTTGAACCATTCCGGTGACACTAGTTTTGGATTCCGATGTTTCACTTCGGGTTTACTGTATCCCTCTGACCTTCTTATTGACGATGAAGCACAAAAATTGCATCGGAATTAAATACAAAAGGCACAATGCCGACTTAAGTACAAGAAGACTGACTCATCCTACTGTCTATGTTTTGAAACATTCCTGTGGCACTAGTTATACAATCCGATGCTTCACTTCAGGTTTACTGGATCCCTTGGACATTCTTATTGACGATGAAACACAAAAATTGCATCGGAATTAAATACAAAAGGCACAATGCCGACCAAAGTACATGTAGACTGACTCTTCTTACTGTCTATGATTTGAACCATTCTTGTGACACTAGTTATAGATTCCGATGTTTCACTTCAGGTCTACTGTATCCCTTGGACCTTCTTATTGACGATGAAACACAGAAATTGCGTCGGAATTAAATAAAAAAGGCACAATGCCGACTTAAGTACAAGTAGACTGACTCTTCTTACTGTCTATTTCTGAACCATTCCTGTGACACTAGATATAGATTCTGATGCTTCACTTCAGGTTAGCTGTATCCCTCTGACCTTCGTAATGACGATGAAACACAGAAATTGCATCGGAATTAAATACAAAAGGCACGATGCCGACTTAAGTACATGTAGACTGACTCTTTCTACTGTCTATGTTTTCAACCATTCCTGTGACACTAGTTATAGATTCCGATGATTCACTTCATGTGTACTGTATCCCTCTGACCTTCTTATTGACGATGAAACACAGAAATTGCATCGGAATTAAATACAAAAGGCACAATGCCGACTTCAGTACAAGAAGACTGACTCTTTGTACTGACTATGTTTGAATCATTCCGGTGACACTAGTTATAGATTCCGATGTTTCACTTCAGGTTTACTGTATCCCTCTGACCTTCTTATTGACGATGAAACACAAAAATTGCATCGGAATTAAATACAAAAGGCACAATGCCGACCTAAGTACATGTAGACTGACTCTTCCCACTGTCTATGATTTGAACCATTCATGTGACACTAGTCATTGCTTCCGACGCCACACTTCAGGTTTACTGTATCCCTTGGACGTTCTTATTGACGATGAAACACAGAAATTGCTTCGGAATTAAATACAAAAGGCACAATGCCGACTTAAGTACAAGAAGACTGACTCTTCCTACTGTCTATGTTTTGAACCATTCCTGTGACTCTAGTTATACATTCCGATGCTTCACTTCACGTTTACTGTATCCGTTCGACCTTCTTATTGACGATGAAACACAGAAATTGCATCGGAATTAAATACAAAAGGTACAATGCCGACTTCAGTACAAGAAGACTGACTCTTTGTACTGACTATGTTTGAATCATTCCGGTGACACTAGTTATAGATTCCGATCAGTCACTTCAGGTTTACTGTATCCCTCTGACCGTCTTATTGACGATGAAACACAGAAATTGCATCGGAATTAAATAGAAAATGCACAATGCCGACTTAAGTACAAGAAGAATGACCCTTCCTACTGTCTATGTTTTGAACCATTCCTGTGACACTACTTATAGATTCCGATGCTTCACTTCAGGTATACTGTATCCCTCTGACCTTCTTAGTGACGATGAATACAGAAATTGCATCGGAAATAAATACAAAAGGCTCAATGCCGACTCAAGTAGAAGAAGACTGACTCTTGCTACTGTCTATGATTTGAACGATTCCTGTGACACTAGTCATTGATTCCGATGCTATTCTTCAGGTTTACTGTATTCCTCTGACCTGCTTATTGACGATGAAACACAGAAATTGCATCGGAATTAAATAGAAAAGGCACACTGCCGACTAAAGTACAAGAAGACTGACTCTTGCTACTGTCTATGATTTGAACGATTCCTGTGACACTAGTCATTCATTCCGATGCTATTCTTCAGGTTTACTGTATTCCTTTGACCTTCGTATTGACGATGAAACACAGAAATTGCATCGGAATTAAATAGAAAAGGCACACTGCCGACTTAAGTACAAGAAGACTGACTCTTTCTACTGTCTATGTTTTGAACCATTCCTGTGACACTAGTTATAGATTCCGATGCTTCACTTCAGGTTAACTGTATCCCTCTGACCTTCTTATTGACGATGAAACATAGAAATTGCATCGGAATTAAATACAAAAGGCACAATACCGACTCAGCTACAAGAAGACTGACTCTTCCTACTGTCTATGCTTTGAACCATTCCTGTCACACTAGTTATACATTCCGATGCTTCACTTCAGGTTTACTGTTTCCCTTGGACCTTCTTATTGTTGATGAAACACAGAAATTGCATCGGAATGAAATACAAAAGGCACAATGGCGACTTAAGTACAAGAAGACTGACTCTTCTTACTGTCTATGTTTTGAACCATTCCTGTGACACTAGTTATACATTACGATGCTTCACTTCAGGTTTAATGTGTCCCTTGGACCTTCTTATTGTCGATGAAACACAGAAATTGCATCGGAATTAAATACAAAAGACACAATGCCGAAATAAGTACAAGAAGACTGAATCTACCTACTGACTACGTTTTGAACCTATCCTGTGACACTAGTTATAGATTCCGATGCTTCACTTCAGGTTTACTGTATCCCTCTGACCTTCTTATTGATGATGAAACACAGAAATTGCATCGGAATTAAATACAAAAGGCACAATGCCGACTTAAGTACAAGAAGACTGACTCATCCTACTGTCTATGTTTTGAAACATTCCTGTGGCACTAGTTATACAATCCGATGCTTCACTTCAGGTTTACTGGATCCCTTGGACATTCTTATTGACGATGAAACACAAAAATTGCATCGGAATTAAATACAAAAGGCACAATGCCGACCAAAGTACATGTAGACTGACTCTTCTTACTGTCTATGATTTGAACCATTCTTGTGACACTAGTTATAGATTCCGATGTTTCACTTCAGGTCTACTGTATCCCTTGGACCTTCTTATTGACGATGAAACACAGAAATTGCGTCGGAATTAAATAAAAAAGGCACAATGCCGACTTAAGTACAAGTAGACTGACTCTTCTTACTGTCTATTTCTGAACCATTCCTGTGACACTAGATATAGATTCTGATGCTTCACTTCAGGTTAGCTGTATCCCTCTGACCTTCGTAATGACGATGAAACACAGAAATTGCATCGGAATTAAATACAAAAGGCACGATGCCGACTTAAGTACATGTAGACTGACTCTTCCTACTGTCTATGTTTTCAACCATTCCTGTGACACTAGTTATAGATTCCGATGATTCACTTCATGTGTACTGTATCCCTCTGACCTTCTTATTGACGATGAAACACAGAAATTGCATCGGAATTAAATACAAAAGGCACAATGCCGACTTCAGTACAAGAAGACTGACTCTTTGTACTGACTATGTTTGAATCATTCCGGTGACACTAGTTATAGATTCCGATGTTTCACTTCAGGTTTACTGTATCCCTCTGACCTTCTTATTGACGATGAAACACAAAAATTGCATCGGAATTAAATACAAAAGGCACAATGCCGACCTAAGTACATGTAGACTGACTCTTCCCACTGTCTATGATTTGAACCATTCATGTGACACTAGTCATTGCTTCCGACGCCACACTTCAGGTTTACTGTATCCCTTGGACGTTCTTATTGACGATGAAACACAGAAATTGCTTCGGAATTAAATACAAAATGCACAATGCCGACTTAAGTACAAGAAGACTGACTCTTCCTACTGTCTATGTTTTGAACCATTCCTGTGACTCTAGTTATACATTCCGATGCTTCACTTCACGTTTACTGTATCCGTTCGACCTTCTTATTGACGATGAAACACAGAAATTGCATCGGAATTAAATACAAAAGGCACAATGCCGACTTCAGTACAAGAAGACTGACTCTTTGTACTGACTATGTTTGAATCATTCCGGTGACACTAGTTATAGATTCCGATCAGTCACTTCAGGTTTACTGTATCCCTCTGACCGTCTTATTGACGATGAAACACAGAAATTGCATCGGAATTAAATAGAAAATGCACAATGCCGACTTAAGTACAAGAAGAATGACCCTTCCTACTGTCTATGTTTTGAACCATTCCTGTGACACTACTTATAGATTCCGATGCTTCACTTCAGGTATACTGTATCCCTCTGACCTTCTTAGTGACGATGAATACAGAAATTGCATCGGAAATAAATACAAAAGGCTCAATGCCGACTCAAGTAGAAGAAGACTGACTCTTCCTACTGTCTATGATTAGAACGATTCCTGTGACACTGATTATACATTCCTATGCTATCCTTCAGGTTTACTGTATTCCTCTGACCTTCTTATTGACGATGAAACACAGAAATTGCATCGGAATTAAATATAAAATGCACAATGCCGACTTAAGTACAAGAAGACTGACTCTTCTTACTGACTATGTTTTGAACCATTTCTGTGACACTACTTATAGATTCCGATGCTTCCCTTCAGGTTTACTGTATCCCTCTGACTTTCTTATTGACGATGAAACACAGAAATTGCATCGGAATTAAATAGAAAAGGCACAATGCCGACTCAAGTACAAGAAGACTGACTCTTCCTACTGTCCATGTTTTGAACCATTCCTGTCACACTAGTCATACATTCCGATGCCTCACTTCAGGTGTACTGTATCCCTTTGACTTTCTTATTGACGATGAAACACAGAAATTGCATCGGAATTAAATACAAAAGGCACAATGCCACCTTCAGTACAAGAAGACTGACTCTTTGTACTGAGTATGTTTGAACCATTCCGGTGACACTAGTTATGGATTCCGATGTTTCACTTCAGGTTTGCTGTATCCCTCTGACCTTCTTATTGACGATGAAGCACAAAAATTGCATCGGAATTAAATACAAAAGGCACAATGCCGACTTAAGTACATGTAGACTGACTCTTCCCAATGTCTATGATTTGAACCATTCCTGCGACACTAGTCATTCATTCCGATGCTATACTTCAGGTTTACTGTATTCCTCTGACCTCTTTATTGACGATGAAACACAGATATTGCATCGGAGTTAAATAGAAAAGGCACACTTCCGACTTAAGTACAAGAAGACTGACTCATCCTACTGTCAATGTTTTGAACCATTCCTGTGACACTAGTTATAGATTCCGATGCTTCACTTCAGGTTAACTGTATCCCTCTGACCTTCTTATTGACGATGAAACACAGAAATTGCATCGAAATTAGATACAACAAGCACAATGCCGATTTAAGTACAAGAGGACTGACTCTTCTTACTGTGTATGATTTGAAACATTCCTGTGACACTAGTTATAGATTCCGATGCTTCACTTCAGGTTTACTGTATCCCTTGGACCTTCGTATTGACGACGAAACACAGAAATTGCATCGGAATTAGATACAACAAGCACAATGCCGATTTAAGTACAAGAGGACTGACTCTTCTTACTGTGTATGTTTTGAAACATTCTGTGACACTAGTTATACATTCCGATGCTTCACTTCAGGTTTACTGTATCCCTTGGACCTTCTTATTGACGACGAAACACAGAAATTGCATCGGAATTAAATAGAAAAGGCACAATGCCGACTTAAGTACAAGAAGACTGACCCTTCCTATCGTCTATGTTTTGAACCATTCCTGTGACACTAGTTATAGATTTGGATGCTTCACTTCAGGTTTACTGTATCACTCTGACCTTCTTCTTATTTACGATGAAACACAGAAATTGCTCGGAATTAAATAGAAAAGGCACAATGCCGAATTAAGTACAAAAAGACTGACTTTTCTTACTCTCTATTTTTCGAACCATTCCTGTGACACTAGTTATAGATTCCGATGCTTCACTTCAGGTTTACTGTATCCCTTTGACCTTCCTATTGAAGATGAGACACAGAAATTGCATCGGAAATAAATAGAAAAGGCACAATGCCGACTTAAGTACAAGAAGGCTGACTCTTCTTACTGTCAATTTTTTAACCATTCCTGTGACACTAGTTATAGATTCCGATGCTACACTTCAGGCATACTTTATCCCTCTGACCTTCTTATTGACGATGAAACACAGAAATGGCATCGGAATTAAGTAGAAAAGGCACAATGTTGACTTAAGTATAAGAAGACTGACTCTTCTTACTGTCTATGATTTGAACCATTCTTGTGACACTAGTTATAGATTCCGATGTTTCACTTCAGGTGTACTGTATCCCTTGGACCTTCGTATTGACAATGAAACACAGAAATTGCGTCAGAACTAAATACAAAAGGCACAATGCCGACATAAGTACAAGTAGACTGACTCTTCTTACTGTCTATGTTTGAACCATTCCTGTGACACTAGTTATAGATTCTGATGCTTCATTTCGGGTTAGCTGTATCCCTCTGACCTTCGTATTGACGATGAAACACAGAAATTGCATCGGAATTAAATACAAAAGGCACGATGCCGACTTAAGTACATGTAGACTGACTCATCCTACTGTCTATGTTTCCGACCATTCCTGTGACACTAGTTAGAGATTCCGATGATTCACTACATGTGTACTGTATCCCTTTGACCTTCTTATTGACGATGAAACACAGAAATTGCATCGGAATTAAATACAAAAGGCACAATGCCGACTTCAGTACAAGAAGACTGACTCTTTGTACTGACTATGTTTGAATCATTCCGGTGACACTAGTTATAGATTCCGATGTTTCACTTCAGGTTTACTGTATCCCTCTGACCTTCTTATTGACGATGAAACACAAAAATTGCATCGGAATTGAATACAAAAGGCAGAATGCCCACCTAAGTACATGTAGACTGACTCTTCCCACTGTCTATGATTTGAACCATTCCTGTGACACTAGTTATAGATTCCGATCATTCACTTCAGGTTTACTGTATCCCTCTGACCGTCTTATTGACGATGAAACACAGAAATTGCATCGGAATTAAATACATAATGCACAATGCCGACTTAAGTACAAGAAGAATGACTCTTCCTACTGTCTATGTTTTGAACCATTCCTGTGACACTACTTATAGATTCCGATGCATCACTTCAGGTTTACTGTATCCCTCTGACCTTCTTATTGACGATGAAACACAGAAATTGCATCGGAAATAAATACAAAAGGCTCAATGCCGACTCAAGTAGAAGAAGACTGACTCTTCCTACTGTCTATGATTACAACGATTCCTGTGACACTGATTATACATTCCGATGCAATCCTTCAGGTTTACTGTATTCCTCTGACCTTCTTATTTACGATGAAACACAGAAATTGCATCGGAATTAAATAGAAAAGGCACAATGCCGACTTAAGTACAAGAAGACTGACTCTTCTTACTGACTATGTTTTGAACCATTTCTGTGACACTAGTTATAGATTCCTTTGCTTCACTTCAGGTTTACTGTATCCCTCTGACTTTCTTATTGACGATGAAACACAGAAATTGCATCGGAATTAAATAGAAAAGGCACAATGCCGACTCAAGTACAAGAAGACTGACTCTTCCTACTGTCCATGTTTTGAACCATTCCTGTCACACTAGTTATACATTCCGATGCCTCACTTCTGGTGTACTGTATCCCTTGGACTTTCTTATTGACGATGAAACACAGTAATTGCATCGGAATTAAATACAAAAGGCACAATGCCACCTTCAGTTCAAGATGACTGACTCTTTGTACTGACTATGTTTGAACCATTCCGGTGACACTAGTTTTGGATTCCGATGTTTCACTTCGGGTTTACTGTATCCCTCTGACCTTCTTATTGACGATGAAGCACAAAAATTGCATCGGAATTAAATACAAAAGGCACAATGCCGACTTAAGCACATGTAGACTGACTCTTCCCACTGTCTATGATTTGAACCATTCCTGTGACACTAGTCATTCATTCCGATGCTATACTTCAGGTTTACTGTATTCCTCTGACCTTCTTATTGGCGATGAAACACAGAAATTGCATCGGAATTAAATAGAAAAGGCACACTGCCGACTTAAGTACAAGAAGACTGACTCTTCCTACTGTCAATGTTTTGAACCATTCCTGTGACACTAGTCATAGATTCCGATGCTTCACTTCAGGTTAACTGTATCCCTCTGACCTTCTTATTGACGATGAAACACAGAAATTGCATCGGAATTAGATACAACAAGCACAATGCCGATTTAAGTACAAGAGGACTGACTCTTCTTACTGTGTATGTTTTGAAACATTCCTGTGACACTAGTTATAGATTCAGATGCTTCACTTCAGGTTTACTGTATCCCTTGGATCTTCTTATGGACGACGAAACACAGAAATTGCATCGGAATTAGATACAACAAGCACAATGCCGATTTAAGTACAAGAGGACTGACTCTTCTTACTGTGAATGTTTTGAAACATTCCTGTGACACTAGTTATAGATTCCGATGCTTCACTTCAGGTTTACTGTATCCCTTGGACCTTCTTATTGACGACGAAACACAGAAATTGCATCGGAATTAAATAGAAAAGGCACAATGCCGACTTAAGTACAAGACGACTGACCCTTCATATCGTCTATGTTTTGAACCATTCCTGTGACACTAGTTATAGATTTGGATGCTTCACTTCAGGTTTACTGTATCACTCTGACCTTCTTCTTATTTACGACGAAACACAGAAATTGCATCGGAATTAAATAGAAAAGGCACAATGCCGAATTAAGTACAAGAAGACTGACTTTTCTTACTCTCTATGTTTCGAACCATTCCTGTGACACTAGTTATAGATTCCGATGCTTCGCTTCAGGTTTACTGTATCCCTCTGACCTTCCTATTGAAGATGAGACACAGAAATTGCATCGGAAATAAATAGAAAAGGCACAATGCCGACTTAAGTACAAGAATTCTGACTCTTTTTACTGTCAATATTTTAACCATTCATGTGACACTAGTTATAGATTCCGATGCTACACTTCAGGTATACTTTATCCCTCTGACCTTCTTATTGACGATGAAACACAGAAATTGCATCGGAATTAAGTAGAAAAGGCACAATGTTGACTTAAGTATAAGAAGACTGACTCTTCTTACTGTCAATGATTTGAACCATTCTTATGACACTAGTTATAGATTCCGATGTTTCACTTCAGGTGTACTGTATCCCTTGGACCTTCTTATTGACGATGAAACACAGAAATTGCGTCGGAATTAAATACAAAAGGCACAATGCCGACTTAAGTACAAGTAGACTGACTCTTCTTACTGTCTATGTTTTGAACCATTCCTCTGACACTAGTTATAGATTCTGATGCTTCACTTCAGGTTAGCTGTATCCCTCTGACCTTCGTATTGACGATGAAACACAGAAATTGCATCGGAATTAAATACAAAAGGCACAATGCCGACTTCAGTACAAGAAGACTGACTCTTTGTACTGCCTATGTTTGAATCATTCCGGTGACACTAGTTATAGATTCCGATGTTTCACTTCAGGTTTACTGTATCCCTCTGACTTTCTTATTGACGATGAAACACAAGAATTGCATCGGAATTAAATAAAAAAGGCACAATGCCGACCTAAGTACATGTAGACTGACTCTTCCCACTGTCTATGATTTGAACCATTCCTGTGACACTAGTTATAGATTCCGATCATTTACTTCAGGTTTACTGTATCCCTCTGACCGTCTTATTGACGATGAAACACAGAAATTGCATCGGAATTAAATAGAAAATGCACAATGCCGACTTCAGTACAAGAAGAATGACTCTTCCTACTGTCTATGATTTGAACCATTCCTGTGACACTACTTGTAGATTCCGATGCTTCACTTCTGGTTTACTGTATCCCTCTGACTTTCTTATTGACGATGAAACACAGAAATTGCATCGGAAATAAATACAAAAGGCTGAATGCCGACTCAAGTAGAAGAAGACTAACTCTTCCTACTCTCTATGATTAGAACGATTCCTGTGACACTGATTATACATTCCGATGCTATCCTTCAGGTTTACTGTATTCCTCTGACCTTCTTATTGACGATGAAACACAGAAATTGCATCGGAATTCAATAGAAAAGGCACAATGCCGACTTAAGTACAAGAAGACTGACTCTTCTTACTGACTATGTTTCGAATCATTTCTGTGACACTAGTTATAGATTCCGCTGCTTCACTTCAGGTTTACTGTATCCCAAAGACTTTCTTATTGACGGTGAAACACAGAAATTGCATCGGAATTAAATAGAAAAGGCACAATGCCGACTCAAGTACAAGTAGAGTGACTCATCCTACTGTCCATGTTTTGAACCATTCCTGTCACACTAGTTATACATTCCGATGCCTCACTTCAGGTTTACTGTATCCCTTGGACTTTCTTATGGACGATGAAGCACAGAAATTGCATCGGAATTAAATACAAAAGGCACAATGCCACCTTCAGTACAAGAAGACTGACTCTTTGTACTGACTATGTTTGAACCATTCCGTTGACACTAGTTATAGATTCCGATGTTTCACTTCAGGTTTACTGTATCCCTCTGACCTTCTTATTGACGATGAAGCACAAAAATTGCATCGGAATTAAATACAAAAGGCACAATGCCGACTTAAGTACATGTAGACTGACTCTTCCCACTGTCTATGATTTGAACCATTCCTGTGACACTAGTCATTCATTCCGATGCTATACTTCAGGTTTACTGTATTCCTCTGACCTTCTTATTGACGATGAAACACAGAAATTGCATCGGAATTAAATAGAAAAGGCACACTGCTGACTTAAGTACAAGAAGACTGACTCTTCCCACTGTCTATGTTTTGAACCATTCCTGTGACACTAGTTATAGATTCCGATGCTTCACTTCAGGTTAACTGTATCCCTCTGACCTTCTTATTGACGATGAAACACAGAAATTGCATCGGAATTAGAAACAACAAGCACAATGCCGATTTAAGTACAAGAGGACTGACTCTTCTTACTGTGTATGTTTTGAAACATTCCTGTGACACTAGTTATAGATTCCGATGCTTCACTTCAGGTTTACTGTATCCCTTGGACCTTCTTATTGACGACGAAACACAGAAATTGCATCGGAATTTAATAGAAAAGGCACAATGCCGACTTAAGTACAAGATGACTGACCCTTATTGTCTATGTTTTGAACCATTCCTGTGACACTAGTTATAGATTTGGATGCTTCACTTCAGGTTTACTGTATCACTCTGACCTTCTTCTTATTTACGATGAAACACAGAAATTGCATCGGAATTAAATAGAAAAGGCACAATGCCGAATTAAGTACAAGAAGACTGACATTTCTTACTCTCTATGTTTCGAACCATTCCTGTGACACTAGTTATAGATTCCGATGCTTCACTTCAGGTTTACTGTATCCCTCTGACCTTCCTATTGAAGATGAGACACAGAAATTGCATCGGAAATAAATAGAAAAGGCACAATGCCGACTTAAGTACAAGAAGGCTGACTCTTCTTACTGTCTATTTTTTAACCATTCCTGTGACACTAGTTATAGATTCCGATGCTACACTTCAGGTATACTTTATCCCTCTGACCTTCTTATTGACGATGAAACACAGAAATTGCATCGGAATTAAGTAGAAAAGGCACAATGTTGACTTAAGTATAAGAAGACTGACTCTTCTTACTGTCTATGATTTGAACCATTCTTGTGACACTAGTTATAGATTCCGATGTTTCACTTCAGGTTAGCTGAATCCCTCTGACCTTCGTATTGACGATGAAACACAGAAATTGCATCGAAATTAAATACAAATGCACGATGCCGACTTAAGTACATGTAGACTGACTCTTCCTACTGTCTATGTTTTCAACCATTCCTGTGACACTAGTTATAGTTTCCGATGATTCACTTCATGTGTACTGTATCCCTCTGACCTTCTTATTGACGATGAAACACAGAAATTGCATCGGAATTAAATAGAAATGGCACAATGCCGACTTAAATACAAGAAGAATGACTCTTCCTCCTGTCTATGATTTGAACCATTCCTGTGACACTAGTTATAGATTCCGATGCTTCACTTCAGGTTTACTGCATCCCTCTGACCTTCTTACAGACGATGAAACACAGAAATTGCATCGGAAATACATACGAAAAGCTCAATGCCCACTCAAGTACAAGAAGACTGACTCTTCCTACTGTCCATGTTTTGAACCATTCCTGTGACAGTAGTTATAACTTCCGATGCTTCACTTCAGGTTTACTGAATCCCTCTAACCTTCTTATTGACGATGAAGCACAGAAATTGCATCGGAATTAAATAAAAAGGCACAATGCCGAATTAAGTACAAGAAGACTGACTCTTCTTACTGACTATGTTTTGAACCATTCCTGTGACACTAGTTATAGATTCCGATGCTTCACATCTGGTTTACTGTATCCCTCTGACCTTCTTATTGACGACAACACACACAAATTGCATCGGAAATAAAAACAAAAGCCACAATGCCGACTTTAGTACAAGAAGACTGACTCATCCTACTCTCTATGATTTGAACCATTCCTGTGACACTAGTTATGGATTCCGATGCTTCACTTCAGGTTTACTATATCCCTCTAACCTTCTTATTGATGATGAAACACAGAAATTGCATCGGAATTAAATACAAAAGGCACAATGCCGACTTAAGTACAAGAAGCCTGACTCTTATTACTCTCTATGCTTTGAACCATTCCTGTGACACTAGTTATATATTCGGATGCTTCACTGCAGGTTTACTGTATCCCTTGGACTTTCTAGTTGACGACGAAACACAGAAATTGCATCGGAATTAAATACAAAAGGCACAATGCCGACATAAGTACAAGAAGACTGACTCTTCCTACTGTCTATGTTTTGAACCATTCCTGTCACACTAGTTATACATTCCGACGCTTCACTTCAGGATTACTGTATTCCTTGGATCTTCTTATTGACGATGAAACACCGAAATTCCATCGGAATTAAATACGAAAGGCACAATGACGACTTAAGTACAAGAAGACTGACCCTTTTTACTGACTATGTTTTGAACCATTCTTGTGACACTAGTCATAGATTCCGATGCCACACTTCAGGTTTACTGTATCCCTTGGACGTTCTTATTGACGATGAAACACAGAAAATGCATCGGAATTAAATACAAAAGGCACAATGCCGACTTAAGTACAAGAGGACTGACTCTTCCTACTGTCCATGTTTTGAACCATTCCTGTGACACTAGTTATACATTCCGATGCTTCACTTCAGGTTTACTGAATCCCTCTAACCTTCTTATTGACGATGAAGCACAGAAATTGCATCGGAATTAAATAAAAAGGCAGAATGCCGAATTAAGTACAAGAAGACTGACTCTTCTTACTGACTATGTTTTGAACCATTCCTGTGACACTAGTTATAGATTCCGATGCTTCACATCTGGTTTACTGTATCCCTCTGACCTTCTTATTGACGACGACACACACAAATTGCATCGGAAATAAAAACAAAAGCCACAATGCCGACTTTAGTACAAGAAGACTGACTCATCCTACTCTCTATGATTTGAACCATTCCTGTGACACTAGTTATGGATTCCGATGCTTCACTTCAGGTTTACTATATCCCTCTAACCTTCTTATTGATGATGAAACACAGAAATTGCATCGGAATTAAATACAAAAGGCACAATGCCGACTTAAGTACAAGAAGCCTGACTCTTATTACTCTCTATGCTTTGAACCATTCCTGTGACACTAGTTATATATTCGGATGCTTCACTGCAGGTTTACTGTATCCCTTGGACTTTCTAGTTGACGACGAAACACAGAAATTGCATCGGAATTAAATACAAAAGGCACAATGCCGACATAAGTACAAGAAGACTGACTCTTCCTACTGTCTATGTTTTGAACCATTCCTGTCACACTAGTTATACATTCCGACGCTTCACTTCAGGATTACTGTATTCCTTGGATCTTCTTATTGACGATGAAACACCGAAATTCCATCGGAATTAAATACGAAAGGCACAATGACGACTTAAGTACAAGAAGACTGACCCTTTTTACTGACTATGTTTTGAACCATTCTTGTGACACTAGTCATAGATTCCGATGCCAAGCTTCAGGTTTACTGTATCCCTTGGACGTTCTTATTGACGATGAAACACAGAAAATGCATCGGAATTAAATACAAAAGGCACAATGCCGACTTAAGTACAAGAGGACTGACTCTTCCTACTGCCTATGTTTTGAACCATTCCTGTGACACTAGTTATACATTCCGATGCTTCACTTCAGGGTTACTGTATCCCTTGGACCTTGTTATTGACGATGAAGCACAGAAATTGCATCGGAATTAAATACAAAAGGCACAATGCCGACTTAAGTACAAGAAGACTGACTCTTCTTACTGTCTATGATTTGAACCATTCCTGTGACACTAGTTATACATTCCGATGCTTCACTTCAGGTTTACTGTATCCCTTGGACTTTCTTATTGACGATGAATTACAGAAATATCATCGGAACTAAATACAAAAGGCACAATGCCGACTTAAGTACAAGAAGAGTGACTCTTCCTACTGTCTATGTTTTCAACCATTCCAGTGGCTCTAGTTATACATTCAGATGCTTCACTTCAGGTTTACTGTATCCCATGGACCTATTATTGGCGATGAAACACAGAAATTGCATCGGAATTAAATACAAAAGGCACAATGCCGACTTAAGTACAAGAAGACGGACTCTTCCTACTGACTATGTTTGAACCATTCCTGTGACACTAGTTATACATTCCGATGCTTCACATCACGTTTACTGTATCCGTTCGACCTTCTTATTGACGATGAATTACAGAAATATCATCGGAACTAAATACAAGAGGCACAATGCCGACTTAAGTACAAGAAGAGTGACTCTTCCTACTGTCTATGTTTTCAACCATTCCAGTGACTCTAGTTATACATTCCGATGCTTCACTTCAGGTTTACTGTATCCCTTGGACCTATTATTGACGATGAAACACAGAAATTGCATCGGAATTAAATTCAAAAGGCACAATTCCGACTTAAGTACAAGATGACTGACTCTTCTTAGTGTCTATGTTTGAACCATTCCTGTGGCACTAGTTATACATTCCGATGATTCACTTCAGGTTTACTGTATCCCTTGGACCTTGTTATTGACGATGAAGCACAGATATTGCATCGGAATTAAATACAAAAGGCACAATGCCGACTTAAGTACAAGAAGACTGACTCTTCTAACTGTCTATGTTTTGAACCATTCCTGTGACACTAGTTATACATTCCGATGCTTCACTTCAAGTTTACTGTATCCCTTGGACTTTCTTATTGACGATGAATTACAGAAATATCATCTGAACTAAATACAAAAGGCACAATGCCGATTTAAGTACAAGAGGACTGACTCTTCTTACTGTGTATGTTTTGAAACATTCTGTGACACTAGTTATACATTCCGATGCTTCACTTCAGGTTTACTGTATCCCTTGGACCTTCTTATTGACGACGAAACACAGAAATTGCATCGGAATTAAATAGAAAAGGCACAATGCCGAATTAAGTACAAGAAGACTGACTTTTCTTACTCTCTATGTTTCGAACCATTCCTGTGACACTAGTTATAGATTCCGATGCTTCACTTCAGGGTTACTGTATCCCTTTGACCTTACTATTGAAGATGAGACACAGAAATTGCATCGGAAATAAATAGAAAAGGCACAATGCCGACTTAAGTACAAGAAGGCTGACTCTTCTTACTGTCAATTTTTTAACCATTCCTGTGACACTAGTTATAGATTCCGATGCTACACTTCAGGTATACTTTATCCCTCTGACCTTCATATTGACGATGAAACACAGAAATTGCATCGGAATTAAGTAGAAAAGGCACAATGTTGACTTAAGTATAAGAAGACTGACTCTTCTTACTGTCTATGATTTGAACCATTCTTGTGACACTAGTTATAGATTCCGATGTTTCACTTCTGGTGTACTGTATCCCTTGGACTTTCTTATTGACGATGAAACACAGTAATTGCATCGGAATTAAATACAAAAGGCACAATGCCACCTTCAGTTCAAGATGACTGACTCTTTGTACTGACTATGTTTGAACCATTCCGGTGACACTAGTTTTGGATTCCGATGTTTCACTTCGGGTTTACTGTATCCCTCTGACCTTCTTATTGACGATGAAGCACAAAAATTGCATCGGAATTAAATACAAAAGGCACAATGCCGACTTAAGCACATGTAGACTGACTCTTCCCACTGTCTATGATTTGAACCATTCCTGTGACACTAGTCATTCATTCCGATGCTATACTTCAGGTTTACTGTATTCCTCTGACCTTCTTATTGACGATGAAACACAGAAATTGCATCGGAATTAAATAGAAAAGGCACACTGCCGACTTAAGTACAAGAAGACTGACTCTTCCTACTGTCAATGTTTTGAACCATTCCTGTGACACTAGTCATAGATTCCGATGCTTCACTTCAGGTTAACTGTATCCCTCTGACCTTCTTATTGACGATGAAACACAGAAATTGCATCGGAATTAGATACAACAAGCACAATGCCGATTTAAGTACAAGAGGACTGACTCTTCTTACTGTGTATGTTTTGAAACATTCCTGTGACACTAGTTATAGATTCAGATGCTTCACTTCAGGTTTACTGTATCCCTTGGACCTTCTTATGGACGACGAAACACAGAAATTGCATCGGAATTATATACAACAAGCACAATGCCGATTTAAGTACAAGAGGACTGACTCTTCTTACTGTGAATGTTTTGAAACATTCCTGTGACACTAGTTATAGATTCCGATGCTTCACTTCAGGTTTACTGTATCCCTTGGACCTTCTTATTGACGACGAAACACAGAAATTGCATCGGAATTAAATAGAAAAGGCACAATGCCGACTTAAGTACAAGACGACTGACCCTTCATATCGTCTATGTTTTGAACCATTCCTGTGACACTAGTTATAGATTTGGATGCTTCACTTCAGGTTTACTGTATCACTCTGACCTTCTTCTTATTTACGACGAAACACAGAAATTGCATCGGAATTAAATAGAAAAGGCACAATGCCGAATTAAGTACAAGAAGACTGACTTTTCTTACTCTCTATGTTTCGAACCATTCCTGTGACACTAGTTATAGATTCCGATGCTTCACTTCAGGTTTACTGTATCCCTCTGACCTTCCTATTGAAGATGAGACACAGAAATTGCATCGGAAATAAATAGAAAAGGCACAATGCCGACTTAAGTACAAGAAGGCTGACTCTTTTTACTGTCAATATTTTAACCATTCATGTGACACTAGTTATAGATTCCGATGCTACACTTCAGGTATACTTTATCCCTCTGACCTTCTTATTGACGATGAAACACAGAAATTGCATCGGAATTAAGTAGAAAAGGCACAATGTTGACTTAAGTATAAGAAGACTGACTCTTCTTACTGTCAATGATTTGAACCATTCTTGTGACACTAGTTATAGATTCAGATGTTTCACTTCAGGTGTACTGTATCCCTTGGACCTTCTTATTGACGATGAAACACAGAAATTGCGTCGGAATTAAATACAAAAGGCACAATGCCGACTTAAGTACAAGTAGACTGACTCTTCTTACTGTCTATGTTTTGAACCACTCCTCTGACACTAGTTATAGATTCTGATGCTTCACTTTAGTTTAGCTGTATCCCTCTGACCTTCGTATTGACGATGAAACACAGAAATTGCATCGGAATTAAATACAAAAGGCACAATGCCGACTTCAGTACAAGAAGACTGACTCTTTGTACTGCCTATGTTTGAATCATTCCGGTGACACTAGTTATAGATTCCGATGTTTCACTTCAGGTTTACTGTATCCCTCTGACTTTCTTATTGACGATGAAACACAAGAATTGCATCGGAATTAAATAAAAAAGGCACAATGCCGACCTAAGTACATGTAGACTGACTCTTCCCACTGTCTATGATTTGAACCATTCCTGTGACACTAGTTATAGATTCCGATCATTTACTTCAGGTTTACTGTATCCCTCTGACCGTCTTATTGACGATGAAACACAGAAATTGCATCGGAATTAAATAGAAAATGCACAATGCCGACTTCAGTACAAGAAGAATGACTCTTCCAACTGTCTATGTTTTGAACCATTCCTGTGACACTACTTGTAGATTCCGATGCTTCACTTCTGGTTTACTGTATCCCTCTGACTTTCTTATTGACGATGAAACACAGAAATTGCATCGGAAATAAATACAAAAGGCTCAATGCGGATCAAGTAGAAGAAGACTGACTCTTCCTACTGTCTATGATTAGAACGATTCCTGTGACACTGATTATACATTCCGATGCTATCCTTCTGGTTTTCTGTATTCCTCTGACCTTCTTATTGACGATGAAACACAGAAATTGCATCGGAATTCAATAGAAAAGGCACAATGCCGACTTAAGTACAAGATGACTGACTCTTCCCACTGTCTATGTTTTGAACCATTCCTGTGACATTAGTTATAGATTCCGATGCTTCACTTCAGGTTAACTGTATCCCTCTGACCTTCTTATTGACGATGAAACACAGAAATTGCATCGGAATTAGAAACAACAAGCACAATGCCGATTTAAGTACAAGAGGACTGACTCTTCTTACTGTGTATGTTTTGAAACATTCCTGTGACACTAGTTATAGATTCCGATGCTTCACTTCAGGTTTACTGTATCCCTTGGACCTTCTTATTGACGACGAAACACAGAAATTGCATCGGAATTTAATAGAAAAGACACAATGCCGACTTAAGTACAAGATGACTGACCCTTATTGTCTATGTTTTGAACCATTCCTGTGACACTAGTTATAGATTTGGATGCTTCACTTCAGGTTTACTGTATCACTCTGACCTTCTTCTTATTTACGATGAAACACAGAAATTGCATCGGAATTAAATAGAAAAGGCACAATGCCGAATTAAGTACAAGAAGATTGACTTTTCTTACTCTCTATGTTTCGAACCATTCCTGTGACACTAGTTATAGATTTCGATGCTTCACTTCAGGTTTACTGTATCCCTCTGACCTTCCTATTGAAGATGAGACACAGAAATTGCATCGGAAATAAATAGAAAAGGCACAATGCCGACTTAAGTACAAGAAGGCTGACTCTTCTTACTGTCTATTTTTTAACCATTCCTGTGACACTAGTTATAGATTCCGATGCTACCCTTCAGGTATACTTTATCCCTCTGACCTTCTTATTGACGATGAAACACAGAAATTGCATCGGAATTAAGTAGAAAAGGCACAATGTTGACTTAAGTATAAGAAGACTGACTCTTCTTACTGTCTATGATTTGAACCATTCTTGTGACACTAGTTATAGATTCCGATGTTTCACTTCAGGTTAGCTGAATCCCTCTGACCTTCGTATTGACGATGAAACACAGAAATTGCATCGAAATTAAATACAAATGCACGATGCCGACTTAAGTACATGTAGACTGACTCTTCCTACTGTCTATGTTTTCAACCATTCCTGTGACACTAGTTATAGTTTCCGATGATTCACTTCATGTGTACTGTATCCCTCTGACCTTCTTATTGACGATGAAACACAGAAATTGCATCGGAATTAAATAGAAATGGCACAATGCCGACTTAAGTACAAGAAGAACGACTCTTCCTCCTGTCTATGATTTGAACCATTCCTGTGACACTAGTTATAGATTCCGATGCTTCACTTCAGGTTTACTGCATCCCTCTGACCTTCTTACAGACGATGAAACACAGAAATTGCATCGGAAATACATACGAAAAGCTCAATGCCCGCTCAAGTACAAGAAGACTGACTCTTCCTACTGTCCATGTTTTGAACCATTCCTGTGACAGTAGTTATACATTCCGATGCTTCACTTCAGGTTTACTGAATCCCTCTAACCTTCTTATTGACGATGAAGCACAGAAATTGCATCGGAATTAAATAAAAAGGCACAATGCCGAATTAAGTACAAGAAGACTGACTCTTCTTACTGACTATGTTTTGAACCATTCCTGTGACACTAGTTATAGATTCCGATGCTTCACATCTGGTTTACTGTATCCCTCTGACCTTCTTATTGACGACGACACACACAAATTGCATCGGAAATAAAAACAAAAGCCACAATGCCGACTTTAGTACAAGAAGACTGACTCATCCTACTCTCTATGATTTGAACCATTCCTGTGACACTAGTTATCGATTCCGATGCTTCACTTCAGGTTTACTATATCCCTCTAACCTTCTTATTGATGATGAAACACAGAAATTGCATCGGAATTAAATACAAAAGGCACAATGCCGACTTAAGTACAAGAAGCCTGACTCTTATTACTCTCTATGCTTTGAACCATTCCTGTGACACTAGTTATATATTCGGATGCTTCACTGCAGGTTTACTGTATCCCTTGGACTTTCTAGTTGATGACGAAACACAGAAATTGCATCGGAATTAAATACAAAAGGCACAATGCCGACATAAGTACAAGAAGACTGACTCTTCCTACTGTCTATGTTTTGAACCATTCCTGTCACACTAGTTATACATTCCGACGCTTCACTTCAGGATTACTGTATTCCTTGGATCTTCTTATTGACGATGAAACACCGAAATTCCATCGGAATTAGATACGAAAGGCACAATGACGACTTAAGTACAAGAAGACTGACCCTTTTTACTGACTATGTTTTGAACCATTCTTGTGACACTAGTCATAGATTCCGATGCCACACTTCAGGTTTACTGTATCCCTTGGACGTTCTTATTGACGACGAAACACAGAAATTGCATCGGAATTTAATAGAAAAGGCACAATGCCGACTTAAGTACAAGATGACTGACCCTTATTGTCTATGTTCTGAACCATTCCTGTGACACTAGTTATAGATTTGGATGCTTCACTTCAGGTTTACTGTATCCCTCTGACCTTCCTATTGAAGATGAGACTCAGAAATTGCATCGGAAATAAATAGAAAAGGCACAATGCCGACTTAAGTACAAGAAGGCTGACTCTTCTTACTGTCTATTTTTTAACCACTCCTGTGACACTAGTTATAGATTCCGATGCTACACTTCAGGTATACTTTATCCCTCTGACCTTCTTATTGACGATGAAACACAGAAATTGCATCGGAATTAAGTAGAAAAGGCACAATGTTGACTTAAGTATAAGAAGACTGACTCTTCTTACTGTCTATGATTTGAACCATTCTTGTGACACTAGTTATAGATTCCTATGTTTCACTTCAGGTTAGCTGAATCCCTCTGACCTTCGTATTGACGATGAAACACAGAAATTGCATCGAAATTAAATACAAATGCACGATGCCGACTTAAGTACATGTAGACTGACTCTTCCTACTGTCTATGTTTTCAACCATTCCTGTGACACTAGTTATAGTTTCCGATGATTCACTTCATGTGTACTGTATCCCTCTGACCTTCTTATTGACGATGAAACACAGAAATTGCATCGGAATTAAATAGAAATGGCACAATGCCGACTTAAGTACAAGAAGAACGACTCTTCCTCCTGTCTATGATTTGAACCATTCCTGTGACACTAGTTATAGATTCCGATGCTTCACTTCAGGTTTACTGCATCCCTCTGACCTTCTTACAGACGATGAAACACAGAAATTGCATCGGAAATACATACGAAAAGCTCAATGCCCACTCAAGTACAAGAAGACTGACTCTTCCTACTGTCCATGTTTTGATCCATTCCTGTGACAGTAGTTATACATTCCGATGCTTCACTTCAGGTTTACTGAATCCCTCTAACCTTCTTATTGACGATGAAGCACAGAAATTGCATCGGAATTAAATAAAAAGGCACAATGCCGAATTAAGTACAAGAAGACTGACTCTTCTTACTGACTATGTTTTGAACCATTCCTGTGACACTAGTTATAGATTCCGATGCTTCACATCTGGTTTACTGTATCCCTCTGACCTTCTTATTGACGACGACACACACAAATTGCATGGGAAATAAAAACAAAAGCCACAATGCCGGCTTTAGTACAAGAAGACTGACTCATCCTACTCTCTATGATTTGAACCATTCCTGTGACACTAGTTATGGATTCCGATGCTTCACTTCAGGTTTACTATATCCCTCTAACCTTCTTATTGATGATGAAACACAGAAATTGCATCGGAATTAAATACAAAAGGCACAATGCCGACTTAAGTACAAGAAGCCTGACTCTTATTACTCTCTATGCTTTGAACCATTCCTGTGACACTAGTTATATATTCGGATGCTTCACTGCAGGTTTACTGTATCCCTTGGACTTTCTAGTTGATGACGAAACACAGAAATTGCATCGGAATTAAATACAAAAGGCACAATGCCGACATAAGTACAAGAAGACTGACTCTTCCTACTGTCTATGTTTTGAACCATTCCTGTCACACTAGTTATACATTCCGACGCTTCACTTCAGGATTACTGTATTCCTTGGATCTTCTTATTGACGATGAAACACCGAAATTCCATCGGAATTAGATACGAAAGGCACAATGACGACTTAAGTACAAGAAGACTGACCCTTTTTACTGACTATGTTTTGAACCATTCTTGTGACACTAGTCATAGATTCCGATGCCACACTTCAGGTTTACTGTATCCCTTGGACGTTCTTATTGACGATGAAACACAGAAATTGCATCGGAATTAAATACAAAAGGCACAATGCCGACTTAAGTACAAGAGGACTGACTCTTCCTACTGCCTATGTTTTGAACCATTCCTGTGACACTAGTTATACATTCCGATGCTTCACTTCAGGGTTACTGTATCCCTTGGACCTTGTTATTGACGATGAAGCACAGAAATTGCATCGGAATTAAATACAAAAGGCACAATGCCGACTTAAGTACAAGAAGACTGACTCTTCTTACTGTCTATGATTTGAACCATTCCTGTGACACTAGTTATACATTCCGATGCTTCACTTCAGGTTTACTGTATCCCTTGGACTTTCTTATTGACGATGAATTACAGATATATCATCGGAACTAAATACAAAAGGCACAATGCCGACTTAAGTACAAGAAGAGTATCTCTTCCTACTGTCTATGTTTTCAACCATTCCAGTGGCTCTAGTTATACATTCAGATGCTTCACTTCAATTTTACTGTATCCCATGGACCTATTATTGGCGATGAAACACAGAAATTGCATCGGAATTAAATACAAAAGGCACAATGCCGACTTAAGTACAAGAAGACGGACTCTTCCTACTGACTATGTTTGAACCATTCCTGTGACACTAGTTATACATTCCGATGCTTTACATCACGTTTACTGTATCCGTTCGACCTTCTTATTGACGATGAATTACAGATATATCAACGGAACTAAATACAAAAGGCACAATGCCGACTTAAGTACAAGAAGAGTATCTCTTCCTACTGTCTATGTTTTCAACCATTCCAGTGACTCTAGTTATACATTCCGATGCTTCACTTCAGGTTTACTGTATCCCTTGGACATATTATTGACGATGAAACACAGAAATTGCATCGGAATTAAATACAAAAGGCACAATGCCGACTTAAGTACAAGAAGACTGACTCTTCTTACTGTCTATGTTTTGAACCATTCCTGTGACACTAGTTATACATTCCGATGCTTCACTTCAGGTTTACTGTATCCCTTGGACTTTCTTATTGACGATGAATTACAGAAATATCATCTGAACTAAATACAAAAGACACAATGCTGACTTAAGTACAAGAAGAGTGACTCTTCCAACTGTCTATGTTTTCAACCATTCCAGTGACTCTAGTTATACATTCCGATGCTTCACTTCAGGTTTACTGTATCCCTTGGACCTATTATTGACGATGAAACACAGAAATTGCATCGGAATTAAATACAAAAGGCACAATGCCGACTTAAGTACAAGAAGATGGACTCTTCCTACTGACTATGTTTGAACCATTGCTGTGACACTAGTTATACATTCCGATGCTTCACTTCAGGTTTACTGTATCTCTTGGACCTTCATATTGACGATGAAACACAGAAATTGCATCGGAATTAAATAAAAAGGCACAATGCCGAAATAAGTACAAGAAGACTGAGTCTTCTTACTGACTATGTTTTGAACCTATCCTGTGACACTAGTTATAGATTCCGATGCTTCACTTCAGGTTTACTGTATCCCTCTGACCTTCTTATTGATAATGAAACACAGAAATTGCATCGGAATTAAATACAAAATGCACAATGCCAACTTAAGTACAAGAAGACTGACTCATCCTACTGTCTATGTTTTGAACCATTCCTATGACACTAGTTATACAATCCGATGCTTCAATTCAGGTTTACTGTATCCCTTGGACCTCCTTATTGACGATGAAACACCGAAATTCCATTGGATTTAAATACGAAAGGCACAATGCCGACTTTAGGACAAGACGATTGACTCTTCTTACTGACTATGTTTGAACCATTACTGTGATACCACTTATAGATTCCGATGCTTCACTTCAGGTTTACTGTATCCCTCTGACCTTCTTATTGACGATGAAACACAGAAATTGCATCTGAATTAAATAGAAAAGGCACAATGCCGACTTAAGTACAAGAAGACTGACTCTTCTTACTGTCTTTGTTATGAACCATTCCAGTGACACTAGTTATAGATTCCGATGCGTCACTTCAGGTGTATTGCATCCCTTGGACCTTCTCATTGACAATGAAACACAGAAATTGCATCGGAATTAAATACAAAAGGCACAATGCCGACTTCAGTACAAAAAGACTGACCCTTTGTACTGACTATGTTTGAACCATTCCGGTGACACTAGTTATACATTCCGATGCTTCACTTCAGGTTTACTGTATCCCTTGGACCTTCATATTGACGATGAAACACAGAAATTGCATCGGAATTAAATAAAAAGGCACAATGCCGAAATAAGTACAAGAAGACTGAGTCTTCTTACTGACTATGTTTGAACCTATCCTGTGACACTAGTTATAGATTCCGATGCTTCACTTCAGGTTTACTGTATCCCACTGACCTTCTTATTGATGATGAAACACAGAAATTGCATCGGATTTAAATACAAATGGCACAATGACGACTTAAGTACAAGAAGACTCACTCATCCTACTGTCTATGTTTTGAACCATACCTGTGACAATAGTTATACAATCCGATGCTTCACTTCAGGTTTACTGTATATCTTGGACCTCCTTATTGACGATGAAACACCGAAATTCCATCGGAATTAAATACCAAAGGCACAATGCCGACTTCAGGACAAGACGATTGACTCTTCTTACTGACTATGTTTGAATCATTACTGTGATACCACTTATAGATTCCGATGCTTCACTTCAGGTTTACTGTATCCCTCTGACCTTCTTATTGACGATGAAACACAGAAATTGCATCGGAATTAAATAGAAAAGGCACAATGCCGACTTAAGTACAAGAAGACTGACTCTTCTTACGGTCTACGTTATGAACCATTCCAGTGACACTAGTTATAGATTCCGATGCGTCACTTCAGGTGTACTGCATCCCTTGGACCTTCTTATTGACGATGAAACACAGAAATTGCATCGGAATTAAATAGAAAAGGCACAATGCCGACTTAAGTACAAGAAGACTGACTCTTTTTACTGACTATGTTTTGAACCATTCCTGTGACACTTGTCATAAATTCAGATGCCTCACTTCAGGTTTACTGTGTCCCTTGGACGTTCTTATTGACGATGAAACACAGAAATTGCATCGCAACTATATACAAAAGGCACAATGCCGACTTAAGTACAAGAAGACTGACTCTTTCTACTGTCTATGTTTTGAACCATTCCTGTGACAAGAGTTATACATCCCGATGCTTCACGTCAGGTTTACTGTATCCCTTGGACCTTCTTGTTGACGATGAAACACAGAAATTGCATCGGAATTAAATACAAAATGCACAATGCCGAATCAAGTACAAGAAAACTGACTCTTCCTACTGTCCATGTTTTGAACCATTCCTGTCACACTAGTTATACACTCCGATGCTTCACTTCAGGTTTACTGTATCCCTTGGACCGTCTTATTGACGATGAAACACAGAAATTGCATCGGACTTAAATACAAAAGGCACAATGCCGACTTCAGTACAAGAAGACTGACCCTTCGTACTGACTATGTTTGAACCATTCCGGTGACACTAGTTATAGATTCCGATGTTTCACTTCAGGT